>NC_092426.1:30061355-30071355 GCF_036169615.1 Heliangelus exortis | reverse complement strand
TTGTCAAGCCAGGTACAACGCTGCTTACCCTGCTTTTTTTTCCCTCCAGTAGCTAATGAACTGCTCCCATCTCATTATTCAAAAATAAAAAGGCACTTAGTATACTATGAACTGATTTGCCATTCTTTTTCCAAGAAGTAACAAGATTCGGCTCTGATCAACCCCACCATTACGTGACAAACTGATGAATGCTGCGTAGATTGGGTAAAAGTTCGACCACTTTGCCGGTTAAAAAACGGTACGGAAAATACCAGATAATTTTCCCTAGCGTTTATTACTTTACGTTTTGAAGGCTGCTTTTCATATCAAATGATTTGACAGTTCCCAGCATCATAAAACTAACCATAACTGGATAATGTGATTTTCTTAGTCACCATGTCACCTCTGGTGCTAATGCACGGTATATTAAAAAATTTCTGACACGTATTCTGCCCCTGCAAAGGCTGCGGAGCAGAACTCGGTGCACAAACAATGGCAAAATCCTTATCACTGCAACTAAAGATGACACAGTATTCCATCAAAATGCAGGGATGTCGGAAATACTAAAAAACACCTAAGAAGATCCTGGACTGCTGGAAATTGAAGTGGAGGGGAAGGGATGATGACTCATTTTAATGCAGTGACAGCAATTTGAGATTTTAAAATATCTTCTCTGGGTCAAATGAAATTCATGCTTAATGACTGTCAGTTTCACATTTAACTTAACTAGTTGTTTATTTTTCCATCTGCACAAACAAGTATTGCTTCTCATTGTTGGTGATGTAAGTTTTCCTAATTAAGTGCAATATATTTTACAGCAAATAGGAATGTTTTTTGAAAGTCTGATCAACTTAGAGGTAGGCCTTAAAGTGGTGAAGTTATTTAAGTAAGGTAGCAAGGAAAAAGTCATATAGTTAAAGAAAAAAATAGACGGAATGAAACTAAAGCCACCCATAGGCAGAAATACTTATAATATTCCTACCTTTTATAAAATTTTTGGGTCTATTACATTGAGTAAAAAAAAATTAAACTTTATTTTCAGATTTTATGTCTTGGGTTTCTAAAAGCTGCTATTCTAAATACAACATGCAAACAATTTTGAAATAATACTTGGAGCAAATTTCAACATTTCTTTTACCCTATTCATTACACATGAGCTGCTATCTTCAAGTGGTTGCACAGGGATATTCTTCCAGGTTAAAAAAGTTATACCTGCCAACTGATACTGGGCCAGGAGTGAGAAAAAAGGCAGTATTCCCAGTAATCAGTTTCCTTTTATTATTCTTAATGAACAAAAGCTAATCACACACCAAAATTCAACTAGCAGATGAGAGCTCACAGAGTGTCGGAACTCTCAGATATCATCCCATTCACTGGATGATGAAGAGGAATTGGAAAATTCTGTTTGCAGCAAAGCCACTTGTGAAAAAAATTCATAAACTTATAAAGACACTTAAGACATTCTACCATGGTTTATAAACTAACATGTTATTCAAACATAACAAACAAAAGACACTGAATATTCAAAGCCAAGAGCAATTCTTTTGCACCCAAACATTACATTTGGCCAACATTGTTAAGTATCCTGGACATGATAATCACTAAGGTGTAATGATTTTATGTTAATAGGAAAATAAGCTTCTTTAGGTATGGATTTAATCTTTCATTTATGCTATCTGCCTACTTTGAGAAGTTACTCACCAGAAAATAGCAGAGAAAGCCTAGAAGGTAAATGTTAGTGTCAATTATATGCGTAGATAAGTTAGCACTGATTATAAGATTATACAATATTCCATATATTCAGCACATTATGTTTTTAATGATCACCCTAACAAGCACATAAGTGACTGTGATACACTAAGGAATGACCAATACCACTGTGTAAAGGAAAGCTGAACATCACTAATCTCTTGCAATTTTTGGACATGCCCTATGAAATAAAATTACAGAAAAAAAATGGTTTAAAAAAAAAAACTTTGTTGAAGTGCATTAGTATCAGCTAAGGAAACAAACAAATCTCACACACACACACAAATCCCAAAGGCATCAAGCCTCTGTCAAGGATTAAACTCTGAAAACCAGCAAAACCACATGTCTGTATTCTTACAGTAAAAGTTAACAGCGGCATGATATAAATTGACATGTAATAAATTGAGTTGTTTAAAGTGTTTTGCAAGGACCTCACAAAAGTAATGAGGTTATAGAGGATTCAAGTATGTCAAATGCAGGCTATGATCCTACAGAGGAGTATGAGTAAACTGGAGCCTCCTGAAAAGCTGTAGCTCCACTTAGTTGCAAGTTGCAGGTCAAGCACATGATGGCCTTGCTTGTGTACTGCTTTTCAGGGCTAGGTTCTCATTTACTTTACAGGAAGAATGGCAAAGAAATTTCAGTGCATAAGATTAATGCTAAATGAATACATGCCTCATTACCAAGATTGAGAAAATGTCTTTTTACTGTTAAATTTGTGCTTCTTCATTCTGCCTAGTGAATTATTATACCAATCTGAAAATAAACATAAAGTTAACTGTAAATCTGAACACTGAATACAAATAAACAGCTCTGTAATGTTGGAGCAGCTAGGGAAAGCCATGAGCAAAGAAAAAAGAGAATCTGCCCTGCAGCAGTGAGAAAGAAGAAAGTTCTTCAGAACAGTAAATGGAATTCTGATCTGGAAATATATAGTCTTGAAGATTAACTTAGCAGTAACTATATTACTAGGGATTCAAAACATTAATTCAAATTCATTATTAAGAAGTTGTTTCTATTACTTGATTTTTAAAGTTAGCTTTCCTAAAGAAGAGAGTAAGAGGGGACACAGTTGCACCTCTCAAAATTAAAATAGATACTTTACATTGCAATTCCCAGTCTAAAATTAATCTGAATTATGGGATTCCCTGGTTGAAGAAGTGAAGAATTTGGGGCTTAAGAACTTAGAGGTTACACCTTCAGAGACACTAGAGTCCAAGACAGAAAATACTAACAAATCACAGCATCTAGTAATGCACAGTGGAAGAAACAGATCTGTTATTTGTACATTTGAATAGTCTCTAAGTTGGCTGAAACAAGCTTGTGCATTCTGTAACAACTGACTGTAATTAGCAACAGTAAGAAGAAACAGACTTGAAAATATCATCAAACTTCTTATAACTGGTACCTCCTGCTTAGACTCACCTGGAATCATTACCTACATTTTGTCATCCTATCTCAAAAATGTCCACACATTTTTGACATGTGAGGTTCAAAGACAGGAAAAAATCAGTGGTTGCCTGAAAAAACTTCCAAAGCTTGGGCACATGAAACATTTATTTTAGAACACACACCAAAAAAGGCACACAAAAAAGAAGATGGCTGTTTACCATTTCTGTTGAGTGTCAGAATATTCACAGGAATTCAAGTAACTGAAGAAAGCACTTAGATTTTAAGATTCTTTTTCTATACAAAGACACACATTTCTGAAACTCATAGGTGTAAAATGCCAGGGCCAAAGACATCACAGGACTTGAAAAATGTTGGATATTTAAAACTGAGTATTCAAAATAAAATCAAGCAAACTGAAAGAGGAGCAATTGTCAAAAAGAAGCAGCATTTTGGAAGTGATACAAAACAAAAGCCAATACTTGCTTTAAGAATGTCTTTGGGAGACATAAGATACATGGGTAAAGGTTATCTGTAAGTGCCTACTGGAGGGAATTTTTGTCCTTGCACCTCCCACCACATAAAACTACTGCTTGCCAAAATGCCCAGTACTACCTACTGTCAAGCATGGGTTCCTTGCCTATGGAAGAATGTATTTGTCACTTGACAATGTTTTTGTCACTTTCTGAAGGTCATCATGTCTTAAAGAACACCTTTATTTCTTTCCCATCTTGTGGTACAATGGACAGAAGCAACATTTCATCTAGAATGTAACTGTGGGGGGCAGAGTTGGAAGAAAAATATTCTCAGTGAATTTTATGAAACCTATCAGGACTAGGGCTGCATTCATGGCTGCAGCAACTGTTATCTAAATTTAAAAAATCTCATGATTAAGAAAAGATCACTATTTGACCTGGTATGACAATTATCATATTAACACATGATGTTATTCAGCCAAAAGAAATTAATTAGACAAGTAATGCTGTAACTGCACGATGATAAAACCCACCATTTTATGAAAGATCTATTCTGGCACTTATTTGAGGATGAGGTGCCAAATTAAAAGCATATTTTATCCAATTAAAAAAAAAAAATCAAGGAATTTGAGCTGAAGAAGCTAGTCAAGCACACTACACAGGGAACAGTGATTTGAAAAGAACAAAATCATCCATGTCCTACAATACTCTCCTGACCCACTTTCATGGGAAGCCTGCAGAAGAACAGCACTTGAGCCAGCCAGCGTAAGGTTGTACTTGTCTACTCCAACAAAACTCATGCTGTAAGGGTGAAATTTACATGTATTGGGGAGGGAATAAAGGAAGAAATGGAGATTCTTCTGAATAGCCTACTTGAGATTGTGCAGTGACCACAGGGACCCCAACCTCATCTGCTCCCCTTGAAAGACACATTTCTTTCACTTTGCCCTTTCTAACAAATATGGAACACTTCTATTTGTATACTAAAGCAAAACAATCCACTGCATATGTGTCTCCTCCTCGGGAGAAAAGAACAAACAACATGAGACAGGTATAGTCATAGAGCTTAACATGCTACTGGGAAACATTTGCATATAGCAGGATAATAGAATGGAGAATAAAGTAAATCCCAGGGAAAAAGGGATAGTTTATTCTGTTTGGGTTGTTTGTTTTTTATTTTGCTTGTTTGTTTTTTATGGGTTTTTTTAACCACCCTAGAAAGGATTGCTGAGCCACAAATAATTTTTTGGGAGAGTTACCACTGGAAATTTAGTGTACATGAATAATAGATCGAAGTCAACTAATAAGTCCTTAAAAAGGGTAAGCAATCAGTAAAATACCATGCATATCATGTGGACTCGAAATATATTCCCTATTTCACTAGGGAAAACCATTGAGGAATAGTTTTAATTTTTAATTAAGAAGAAATCATATAATACATTTATTAAACATGTTTTCAATGGCTCCATCATGATTAAGGTCAAAATACAATTTCTAAATTCTCAAGCTATGACGTAGGATTAGCTTTATTGATCTTCTGCATGATTTGTAGGAGCTCTCAATCATTATTTTGACAGCTTTATCATACTGTAATAGACTTCCTTTTAGATAATTACAGTTACTATGTTCAATTTCAATCTTCTGTAGGACTTTTCCTTAAATAATCACACCTAGATCACGTTTCTGTCTTCAGTCATACATATGCAATAAACTTTGGATAACAGCACTAATTATTTTTATTACTTTAAGACTTACCAAAACAAGTTCAAGGGTTAACTATACAAGAAAAATCTTTAAAATCTGCTGCAAAATTAATTTTGTAAGTAATAAGCATCTACTATAGGGAAATATAAAGCCAAATACCTAGCATTAATAGACTAACAAAGTTATTTGAAGTTGTTAAGATGTGCATGTCTTGTTTCAATTTATACCTGCTTCTCACCCCACCACTATGTCACTGCTGTCAACATCCTGCATCTGTCTTCCTAAGAACCTCCCTCTAGGTACCAGCAGGCCCCCTGAAACCATCTCATCTCCCAGATGAACGAGCCCCAGTTCCATCAGCCTCTTCTCACAGGGCAAGCGCCCCAGCCCCTTTAGCATCCTGGTGGCTCTCCAGTGAGCTCGTGTCAGTCCACCAGTGCCTCCCTTGTACAGCTGCAATTTAACACAGAAGGACCCCAGAGTTCTGCTGCTGAACTGGATCAGTCTCAAAGACAAAGAGCCCAGTGCTGACTGTGCCACAACCGCAAAGCAATGCAAGTGAGTAGGGATGAGACCTCTTCTCTGAGGGTTCTCTAAACATTTTTTGCATGGTCTGGCCTACCTAACATTTAACCATTTAAAATTCAAAAGAGCTCTCAGCTGGCAGCATTAGACTTTGTTGGCCTGCTTATGTTCTTGCAATTTTCAAGTAGTGAGTTCCAGTCGCCTTAGTCAAAGTGATCAAAATCAGGTAAGTTTACTGCTTGCAGACTCCATCACCTTTTGGAGAAAGGAGACCCAAAACAGATGTTAAAAAAGAAGGTTTTTAAAATTTTAACTACAAGGTTCAAACACCCACTCTAGAGAGACTACTGTGTGTCACAGAATCACAGAATGTCAGGGGTTGGAAGGGACCTCTGAAGATCATTGAGTCAGAGATGTTACATGGAAAAAAAAAATCCCAACAGAAGCCTTCAGCAAATTGTTTTTGACTGATTTTAAAATGCTTTTTCAACTGCTTTTTTGTCTTTGGTGGTTTTCACTGCATGCCTAAGACAGTTCTCAGGATCTCAAACATTTGGATCTCCCTTTCAGATGATTCTTCCTGCATTTTGTTGTATAATCAGCTTTTTAGCTGAGATATCTCAGTGACACCCTTCAGGCAATGCATTCAGCACCCTTTTCAGCTTTTAAGCTTTTTGCTGCTGAAGTCAAGAGCAAGGTTGAGTCATGTAATGCTTTTTTTGCTCTTCCAATACAAAGGACATGGATGCTGTAGCTACTCAGCACAAAGCTGGTGGTAGGATGTTCCACAGATTCAATGCTCATGCTTTAGATAAGTGCTGCATATATGCCAGGTGAAGGTTTGAAGAGAAGTTTAAATTGTGTTTTTTGGAGTGATAGGCATTTTTAGAGAAGACTGAAAGGCACATTTGGATCATTGTCATTAAGTTACATCGAATTAGCAATATTTAGACTGATGCCAGGGAATCTGCATCTCTCTCTCATCTAAGAAATGCATCTCATACTAAAGTATGTCTACCTCCTCTAAACAGAAACAACTTATGGTAGTTGAGGACCATGATCTAAAATCTGAGATAACACAGGTCAAGTAGCTCACCATTGTGCAATGATCAACATCAACCTTGTTCTGCCTACTTAAGACATGCTTTCTTTAATATATTCTAGAAAGAGAAGCTGGAATACTCCAAAGAAAAGTAACTTTTAGGATTTCAAGGCAAAAAGCTTTTCTCAGCAGTACTGTCTCAAAAAAAATTATCTCCAGTACCAATTTGTCAGCACACTACTGAGGCTGCATTCATCAGGCATTTATACAGAAATGGGAAGACTGAGCCTTGCCAGTGTAACAAAAAGCTACTGAATTTTCTCTGAAAAAGTGGGAAACAGACTTGGAGAGGTTAAAAAGAAAAACTGCCCTTCATTCTCTGTTCTTCCATTTTCCCCCTTCCAGCTTAAAGAGGAAGCAGGGAATGAGAACATGTGAATTCACAAGCGTCTACGCCTCATAAATCCATCTCTGTCAAGTCCAAGATTGAATCCTTGTCTTTGCTTTGACACAAATTCTTTATAAGACTGCGGCCAAGTTAATTAACCTGTTCATGCTTCAATTCATTCATATGTAAACTGGGAGTAGTATTTGGACCAAGACTCAAGCATGGCTAGTAGATAATATAATATTTCAAGATCATCAAGAAGGTGGTGCTTAGTGGTTAGAAACCTGGCCAATGTCAGCATCATTCATTTCAGTTGTGCATACTGTCCAAAATTATGTGGAAATAAACACAAACATTTTCCCATAAAGAAATACCAAGGGTGATGGCTTTACTAAATAATGACAATATTCATGTTGAAAGTACACAGTAAAACTGGTCACATGAAAACTGTTCTGCATTGTAGCCTCAGCCTCCAGCTTCTGTTTCACAGTGCTTTTCTCATCCAAGCATAACTTGGATGAAACTAAGCTGCTCACATGCATCCAGTACTAGGACTCTAGAACCATGGCCCAGTTTCTTCATCAGCAATTTTAATTCAGTTGATGGTTTTCACTTATTAAGACAAGCTTGCTTTGAATATCTGCATGACATAATTCCATAGAAGCATCCCTAAAGGACAAGAGTATAACATGGCAAATTAAAAAAAGCAGCTTGTTAACAGTCAATCTAATAGTGAAATAAAACTAGTTTTCCACTCCTAAAAAAAAAAAGAAAAAAAAAAAAAAGTGAAATACTGCTAAGCAGATCAAAAGCCTGGAGCGTATTCTGATTTCAGAGGCAGAATCCGTTCTGGACATGCAGTAAGATGAGTCTGTTCCATTCCTCTTTTGAGGATGTAGAATTTGTTTTCACTAATGCAACTCATCTGCTTTAAGAGCTATCCCTACCTTACTGCTTTCCACTCTCACCAAAGCAAACAGGAAGATACACAGTAATGAGATATCTAAAAAAATGTATTTTTTTTTCCAGAGGGGGTACTTCTACTTCTGGGAACACAGCTTAAACACCTGGTATACTTCCTGCCCCTGCCTTTGTAAAAATAGTCTGAGTTACCAAGATGAATTCAAAGATGGGAAAATGAAAAAAATGGAAAAATTAAGAGTAACTAGCTTCAAAAACTTGTTTAGAAACACTACCATTGGTCAGTATTAAAAAAATACATTTTCTCAAGACTCTCTCTGTGTTTAACAATGTGCGGAAACGCAAAGAAACTGTAATTTATACAATTTTATATTTTTGAACAGTGAAATCTGTCAGTCAACTGAACACAAACGTAATTGACCACAGTCAGAAGTCATGCTGGAAAATATTCCTGATTTGAGTAAAAAGCTTTTTTTTTTTAAATACTAATTGGCTTGAAAAAGAAATTCATTCACATAGAATTACATACACCAAAACGTGCAACAGATCATTGCCAAGACCTACTGTGCAAATGTGATTTTTACTAGAAGGCACCCTACTGAAATTAAGTTCTTTGCACATTCAGTGAATATACAAGATTGTTTAAATAACCATATATATATATATTGCATTTAGCATTTTCGCAGCCTGAAAGGCTTGTGATTGGCCCTGTTGTATGTCTAGATTTGTCAGACAGAAAGCAAATGACAAACTGCTGTATTTTAACATAACTTCAGGCTATCAGCCTGAAACCAAATCTTTACTTCTATAGATTCTGCAGTACTGCACTCTGATAATTAGTCAATGGTAATACACTATTGACAGATGAAGCATATTCCCACAGTATATGTATCAGTAACAAACACTTTGTAATAAGGAAAAATGGGAAACAAGACCTATACAAATATATATTTTAATTTCTGGAGATTTAAGCAATTTGACATTCTTGTGCAAGAGCTTCTGCAGAACTGAAAAGAACTTCTAAAAGCTAAGCATGAAGCATTTTCTAGCTGAGGTGATACAACTTTGAAATTAATTTTATACATGTTAAGGATTGTTTACATTCAAGGAACTCACATTTAGGTAGTGCTCTCAGAGTAACTAGATTATTTATGCTATCTACGCTGCATAAACACACTAGATAATGTTTGAAGTCAGTTTTTCAAGTACCTTTTATTATACATACTGTCTTCAATTTAATAATTATAGTTGTACTGTGCATTTTGTAATGCTGTAGAATGCTTGGTTTAGTAGTTTTCTAATTCTTGCTTCCTGTCCTTCTGCCTTGACTTGTTGACTGTAGATGCCTTTCAACAGAAGCAATGGATACTCAGCCACTCAACCTGAGCATGTAAACTCCACATCATAGATTTTTTTTTTTTAATTCACAAAAAATTGCATGTAGAAAGCCTGATGATACTGGTTCCTCTTGTAAAGTTGCTTATTGAATAGGTAAGAGAAATAAGAGGAAGGTGAGAGAATTTTCTGACCTTATACATGTTACTGTCATGTTAATATCCAGTAGCAGGCAGTCATACAGAGAAAGCCTGAGATTGTATTCTACATTATTATCTAAGTGTGAATAAAAAGAGGGCAGAAAAGAAAATATTTAAAACAATGTGTAATTTTTTGCACGTCTTCCTCTTTATCTAATTGCAATTATGAACTTCTGCTCCTGTTTAACATCTTTGTCTATGACTTGGAGCATGCAAAAGAGTTTTCCTCAAGTTTGCAGATAAAACTAAGTTGGGAGGCAGGGATGCCACTCCTAGGCCCAGCCAGACAGCT
>NC_092426.1:25726355-25776355 GCF_036169615.1 Heliangelus exortis | reverse complement strand
TCTTTTCTTGCACCCCATTCATCTTCAGCATTAAAATATGCTACTACCTGTATTTCTCTCTGCAATTCGAACTAGGATGCCATCCACCAAATCCTCTGCCCACATTTCCAGTTGCAGAGGATGACACCAGCTTCCTGGTAAAGTCACATTGTGAGAAGGAATGTACCCAGCTTTGTTCTGCACTTAGTGGACCAGGGGAAAAGAGCATCATAAAACTTGGCAGGCTTACTGTTAGTCCATAGTTAATCTTAGTTGCTCATCTGAGTTCCACAACAGCCATGACATTTTCTTTTTGCTGTTTGCTCATTCCTTTAGAACCACCTGCATTAGCATTGAGCAATTCAACTCCCCTTTGGAAGATACTTAGGTAACTGTTCTCATCACACTGTCACAGAAGGACCCTCAGTAGGTGAATCCGTAGAAGAGTGAGTTTAATGCCCTGTTCCCAGTTATGCCATCAGGATCTGCCATCAGGACACATACCAGCACACAGGCTGCTGCCATTCCATTGAGGATGTAGTTACATGGCTTGGGAACAGGTGGGGCATGCTCTAGCAGCCTTGGCATAGCCAAAGCTAGATATGCAGCAGAGACTTAAATCTACTGACCACCAGATGAGGCAGAGGAAAACTAGGGCTACATTTTCCCTTTCAAAAACAGGAGCTCAGATGTCAGAAAGAATGGAGTGATAAACTTCCTTTGCCCAGATTTAGACATTTAAGGCAGAAAGAATGTCTCCCTTCAGCAGTAAGGGGATATATCTAAGAGAAAGAAATTATCTTCTCCTCTAGAGAGAGGAAACTTATACATATATTGGAGGGAGGAGGAGCTAAAATAGTCTGAGCAAGACAGACAAAAGAAATGCCTCTCCTCTTTGTAAGCACACAGGAAGGGGAAAGCAGGGAAGAGACACAGCACTCTGCCCCTACTCAGCAACTGAGAATCAGAGCTGTGAGAAGACATACTACTTCTTACTCACCAATCAAAAACAATTTTTCCCAACCCCTGATATTCCTACCTCATGACCTAGCATCAACTCAAGTAGTAAGACTGGTTTCAAGTTATTAGGTGTATAAATACAATATTTTAAAGGGCTTACTAATGTTCTGAATTTTTTATCACCCTTTATTGCATCACATTTTCAACTCCTCCATTGATTGCCATGATATTCCTGGGAATATCATGATTCTGCAGCAAAGCTTTGAAGCTACAATCAAACAACACATGATGGGCAATAAAGTCATGAGGTTTGGCAACAGTAAGATAGACAAGGGAAATACTGGCATATTTCTCTAGTTGAGTGGGATCACGTGAATCTATAAACTAATATAGTGTATCATGGTTAGACTGAATTAATCCAGATAACTTTTAAAACCTTTGCATTAGTAAATCTGGCCTTGTGCTAATAAAATGTATGTCTGGGTCTTTCGGGTAACGAGTATTTTCTAGGCTGAGTACTGCTGAATTAGGATGCATCCACTGTAGTGAGGTGTCAGTCTATAGTTTTTCATAATGCATTTCAGAAAGATGCCTCTCTTGGGACAACATTTATTCATGCATAGGTAGTAAATACAAAGCCACATACATTTCTGACGTTCCCTGAATGACAGTGGAGATATCCATGTTTTCTTGTTCAACTGCTGTAATGTGAGTAAGAAAAATATGATGAATATTGTAAAAGTATCTCTTCCACATGTTGGGAAGTGTGTATGAGCTATGGCTGAAAGTTTGTATGAAAAGATGCATCCTATTTCAAAACTCACTGATGCAGTTGGAGAAACAGTAACTTTTCCTCCTGTGTTTGTTTCTTGTGACCTGCCATGAGCCTGATCCACATTGTGTAAGTAAATGAAAAACTTCCACAGGTCTTTGAAAGGTTTTCCTTTTAATCTATATAGTCAACATTGTCACCATAGTGCTTATATTACACTTGTATTAAAGAGATTTTGTGGAAGTTATTGAGCAATCCCTTTGTACGAGGGTGTAAGCACCCTAGTACTTTGAATAAGAGTGAGAGTTGGATTACTCCTTTTTTTTTGTTTCCTAAGTTTGTTATAAATTGATTGCATATTTTTAATTAGTTTGGTCAAATAATAGCTTTCTTTGTCCTGTCTCCTAATATATATGTTGAGATCAAGTTAACCTGAATCAACGTTTTGTTACTGCACAGTAATTGCAAATGCTGTATTCTTTATTTAAGGTGACTTAATTTGTTGTACAGATGTAGTGTCCAACCACTGAGAAAGATGTGTTCCAAAGACCTGACCATGTTCAGAGTCAGAGTATTGGTCTAAAACAATGCAGTGGAAAACTTCTGTTGTGCTAGGTATACATTTGATTAGTTGCATGTTTGCTAGGGGTGAACAATCATGATATTTTTATTTTAAAACCATCTGTTTCCCATCATCTTCTGATTTGGTCTTGTCTTCCTTGATAGCTCCCAAATTCAATTATGGTATATCTTTTATTAAACCTAAAGTGCTTTCCCATCAGAATGCAATTCAAGAGCTGAAAATAGAAAGTAATTCAGTTCCTGAAATGCACATAAGAAAATTCCAGTTTCTGTGATTGCTCCACTGAGATGGGCCTCTCTTCCATGGTCATTGCAAGTCTAAGGATTTATCTTTCCTGCATTTTGGCAAAAATGGGACCACAGAAAGAATTTTGTCCACTTCAGACTGGACAAGCTGATGAAGGCTATTCCAGATCCATATTTAATACCTCTTTTCTCCTCCTCTTTTTTGGTATCATTACACTCTTCTTAGTTTATCTACACTGGTGACTGGCAAGAAAGATCTCATGCATTTAACACAAGGCCACCAAGATACAAAGACATGAAACAAATTAGGTTTATTCAGGTCTAAGTGGTTAGGAGCTATTTAACTAGTTAAAGCACGTTAGTGCTGTACCTAATTTGGACAGTGATGTTGCTAGTTCTGACACAGTTCAGTCTGCATTCTCATGATGTTCTTGTGATAAATCCCTGCCTATTAGTGAAGCCTGCAGCCTCCCTAGTGAGAGTGAAAATTCATGTGAAATAGTAAGTGAAATTGGAAAAAAAAATTCCAGGTATAAAAATGTAACTTTTACAGCTCGTTAATTAAAATTGACATTGTAGAGTTTCAAGAGACCAGGAAAGGACACTGCCATTTTAATGTTTTGAAACCTTTTCAACTGAACAGACAAGAAAATCATGTAATTACTGGAACTCATTCAGCTCTTTAGTAAAACCACAAGCCTTCAATCTTAAATAGTATTTGAAGAAATTAAAGAAGCTAAACTGAAGATATTTCTAAAATGTCACAATTGCTTTGTGATACTAAATGATATGGACTATCCCTTCATTATCATCTAGAACACCTGGGAAGCTGCTGTGAAAATAGCAGTGTCTTTTAGAATAACTGTAAAAAACAAAGATTTTAAAGGAGATTATACATGCATACTTATATTTGCTATTTTGAATCAAGTTGTTGATGTGTGATACCCTTTATTATGGCATTAGAACCCATGTCACAGCAGTATCAGAATTTGCATATAAACTATCAACATAATGGAATGGAAGTATAAAATTCAGGGATTATTATTATTTTGAATAAAAAGCTTACCAATCCTGAAATGCAAGTATTTATTCCATGTGTGTGTATAATTACAATATTCCGATGATAGCTGATAAATTTCTGACTCTCTTTCATAGTCTCATTTAACTAATTTATTTTTTTGCATCCGTGGTCTTCATTCAACACTGGACATCTCAGTGAGCTGTAATATGGGTGTTTTCTGGTTTTAACCTTCAAAGGAATTTAGTTGAGCAGATGCTACATTGAACTAGTCAGAGTATAAAGGAAATGATATGGCTTTTAAAGGGCACATCTAGCATATCTACTGGGCTAAAGTAATTCTGGCAGTGCTTCAAAGGATATAACTTTTGATGGTAAAGTGGGTAGGCTACAGAATGAAATCACATATGGCAAGCTGTCAAAGTCTTCCTACACATTCAGTACATTTATATAAGTGCAAATGGATGCTGCTTAGATGGAGTCCCTAGCAATTTCCTGTTAAATCTGCTCTAAGATTATCTGATATTATTTGACTAAATTATCTGTATAAAAGCTGAGGACAACTTTTATGATCAAATATTTAGAAATTAGTTTTTTCTTTTGGGCAGATAATCTGAAATATGAACTGCAATTGTATTAACACTTGGAAGTGAAGGGCTTTCAGTTATAGCAATTATATCAAAACAGAGATAATGAATTGCTGTATATCAACTTGAAGAGGATGTATTTATAGGTCAATGATGTCAATAGCTATAGTTCTCATAGACACCTCATTCTTACCCTTTTATTCCTTGCTAATACTAAGCAGACACAGTTTTAACTTTTAATGAGATTGGTGACTATGAGAAACTCATCTTGGAACAGAAGGGAATACATGCATGGATATGTTTCACAGTTCAAAATTTTACAATAAAAACTGTTGGCCTTTTACAAATGCTACCAGTCAATGTTAGCTCATTTTTACAGCCCAGCTGTAAAAACAAATCTGAATGGTCATACTCATTACAATGACAGGCTTTTATACTAAAAAAAAAAATCTTAGTTGTGTAATGCTCTAGTATAATGAAAAAAATGCTCTATAGTTAGCTCTATAGCTAGACGTATGTATTCATATATATTTTTATATAATACATCTGTGTGTATAATACATCCATCCATGCATCTGTATGATTAAAAGGGGGGTCTTGAAGTTGTGCTGACAAGTTCTTTATCTCTGTCCTACGCTGTACCCCAGTATTAGGAAGTAAGGAATGTCCAGCTGCTGCAGTACAGCCCTGAGCACATACATTTTTTGTATGATTTTGGGCCACTGGCATCTTGGAGAATTATGGTAGGCTAAAGTATGTTACTGGGGGACAGTGCAGTGTGTGTGGTGCTGTTGGCTGCTAAAGATTGGAGTCTGTCATGGATGGCATCTAATGAGATCTGGCCATTGAAATTGAAATCCCTTTAGACAGACCTTTATTTGGCCCCTCTCTCAGGTTTCTGTGTGGCAGCATCACATCTGTGTGTTCCCATCACAGCCCTGCTGCTTCTTCCCTACGCTGAGACTTGGCATGCCAGACATAGGTGATCAGCCCAAGTTTTCCACACCTTACAGGATTCAAGAGCAGAAAAGGAATGTGGGAAATGCACAAGTTTGGGGAGGTGTCTGTCCCTTATTTGGTCCCTAATTCTTCAGCTTCAGTATCACATGAGTACCTTACTTATGTTGGTCACTGTACAGATCGAGCCCTTGGCCCCTGATCATAAGCACGGGGCATTGCAGATAGTAGACATATGCAGAGAGGGGGGTTGTGTTGATCTGTTTAAGAGTGGTCACTTGCCCAGTGGCATGATGTAGAAAAATTTTACTGCACTTTTCTTAGGATGGTAAGTAGTCTCTTGCTGGTATAAAGGCAACTCCATCAAATCCATATTCTGATAAAAATGGGAGTGTGATGACTGCTCAAAGGAAATATTACTGCTTTAACATGAGTGGAACAAATGCTGTTGTGTCTACGCTGAGGTTTCGCTGGAATTTTCTAAATTATTTATCCTGAAAGAGATGTGTGTCCTGTAAAAATTATTCTAAATAATGGTATATTTGACAGTGTGGAAAGTTTTCTGAATCCTAAGTGTTAAACAATGATAATAGAAGGTAATTCTAAAAGTTGTAATAGAATATGAGTAGAAGAAAGGATGCGTATGTCATAACAAAGGCTTGTATCCTGCAAACATGCACACAGGAATTCTCATTGAATGCTGTGAAACTAATGATGTGTATAAAGCTATTCAATTAAATCTTTGAGGGATTGGAGCTTGGACTCTTGAACTGTGTGAACTCTCATTAAAATCAGTGGCAGTCTCACCAAAAGCAAAAGTTCTAGTGAGAACTTGTGTGTTAGCATTTTGTTACTTTACACCCTGTTTACCTCTATAAACACCCAAAGTCAATGCATAGGTCATCTGTGTTTGCTTGACTATTTTACCAGTCAGAAATGTGAACCATGTGTGCTTGCAGAAGTAGGAAACAGGGCTCACTGTTTAATAATTTGTTATACTGAATGGAATTAAGTTTATAAGTGCCTCTTAATGCATTTAAATATATATATATAACATCTGAATTTAGAAACCTTAGCTAGACATATAAAATAGTAGTTGGCATTGAACAATAGCTCCTGCCCAGGAAACAAACATATCAGAGAAGAATGTGTCAAAACCTGTCAGTCTCTTTTTGGCCCCATGCCAAGAGAACAAGCAGATTTAATATTGAATTGAGAGCTCAGCATGTTTGAACATCGTGGTTTCAGGTGTGATAGGGTATTATAGTTTGAAACTGGGATCTTCATTTAAAACAAGCAAGATTTTGGTGTTTCTGCAGATTACAGTAGTGTGTTAGGGGAGACAAATGAGCAATAGACATGTCACAATGCAAATGTGATTTTACAGACCAGCTTATTACCAGAACAGAAAGCTGATTATCAGTGCAATATACCTACAACTTAGAAAGGATCAACTTTAACACCTCTTCTTCCAGGAGACTGAGATTTATACTACACAGATGCACAACTATAAATAGCCAAAGTAACACAAAACTAATTGCTACGTAAGCACAGCTGAATGGAAATGGAGAAAAACATATATTTTCGTTCACATTCTGTAGAGAAGGTCTCCTCTCTCACAAATGCAAGGTTTTGGAAGCCGTGCTGCAGGTAGTTTCTCATTCTTTGCTACTGAATCATTTCCTAGGTTGTTTGTAACTCGTTTGAAGATTTTACTTAATAGTCATATGCCATGATACCTGGCTTCCAGCATATCACAGACCTCTTCTTGATGTACCTCAATTTGAGCTAAAGGGTCTACCTCATGACTGAATTCCATCTACTATATTAATTTTCTGAGAGGTTATTACAATAGTCTGATATCTTTCAGCTCCTATAGAACCTTAGTGCTGTTTTCTCTTTTTAAATGAGAATAGATTCACATATTACAGAAGAAAGGCATCTATTGCAAATAACAAAGTTTTTAAATAGAAGTAAATATAAAAGGATTTTGCTTTTGAGGTCCAAAAAGGAAATTAATGCACAATGATAGCTTTTAGTTTAAATATTTTAATATATACTAAAAATTGTAGTTATCAAAGTTTGCCTTGAATGTTGCCTGTATTCTAGGAGGAATGGCCTTTTGTCATTTGAGACTTTATTGCATCTCTGGAGGCATTTGTTTTACCTGTATAAAATAGATTTTTCAGAACTTTTTCACAATATGATTTTTGGCATGCTATGTTTTGCACATATTTCAATGTGTTAAATAAGCTCTGATGGAAAAAGTTCTTCATTGGAGAAAAAATGCTTCTTTTAAGTTAGCAAGCAATGTCTGTTGTAGATAGGAAGTGTGATTGTAGCAGTCACTGTTTGTGAGATTTTGCATTATGTGTCATAACCTGCACAATTCATAGTTCTGTAGGAAATCATGTAGTTGATTGTTTTATTCTGTTTCAGTGCAAATTTTTCACCCATTCAGTTCAAGTAACAAAATACTGGTTTTGTACTGATATGATGTTTCCTAGCTGTAGGCATGGCCTGTCCCTACTACTGGCTGTAATTTACTTTTTGGTCTCTGTCGCCTTGAGCTTGCCTTCTGACTAGTTTGCTGAATGATGTGCTAATCCATTATATTTTTCAGACAAGTGTATCGACCACTATAAACAGACTGGAGGGCACAAACCTAAATGAAAGCTATACTTCCTTGAATCATTTAAAAAGCTCCTGCAGTGGTGGCAGTGCAAAATAACTTTACTCTGTGCATTAAATATAAGGGGGAAATTTCAATAAATAAAATGAAGATTGTGGGGAGGGGAGTGGAAATGGAAGCTTTGTGGGCATGTTATGCTGCTTTTCACGTGGATGTATTTAGTTATAGGAAGAAGAGACAGCTAATGTTAGTCAGCCCCTTGAGGATGTGCTTCTAGATGATAAATTTGAGACTGAGCCCCAAGCCCTGCATCATTTGCCATTTTCCATTGTCCAGGCACTCTCACAACACATGATACGTGCTTGAAGTCATGTCCTATATTGAAACGTTTTTATACAAATAAAGAATGGACAATAACCTCACTATGGAACTGGCAAAGCTAAGAGCAAAAGATGCGACTTTCTGACTTTTTTGTCTATAGGAGACAGGTAGAATCCAATACCTGGTCATGAAAAATATCCTCAGGTAATTTATCTTAAAGAGAATCATCAGGAGAGTGAGTGGCTTCTCAGTTTGTACAGTGAGTACCAGATACTCAGGTTCCTACCTGTCGAAAAGTGAATTAAAATTACAATAGAAATGGGAACTTTTGGCTAGTAATTCAAATCTAATCTGTGCACAGAAGTGATAGGGAAAATTATGTTTTTCAATTAAAATTACAACTCTGCAAAATTGAACTAATCCCATGAAAACAAGAAAGGCATCAGTTTTTCTTCAGGGCACATTGAATTCGTGCTGCGTTTGGAAGCGGTTAAACTATGAATTACAAGGATACCCACAACCTTAAGTGTGACAATCTTTAAAAAATCATTCCCTGTATCTCTCCTGAAATGGTAGATTTTAAGCAAAAGAATTATATGTTTCCTTCCTAAAGGAAATATTTTAAGATATTTTTTCTTTTGGTTTCTGGTTTGGTTCCAGCAAATTGACAGCAAAAGTGACTGATTTCTATTTAATAATTCATTGACAAAGTCTTCATGCTTTTTTTTATATCAGTTTTCACTTCAACTTGGATGGCCACTATTATCTGCTAGCTACTAAGAGAACTGTGATGCTTAACAGGCATTCAGGAATCCTCCAGGCTTATGAGGGTTGCCAAGATCTTTTGTGCTGCTTTTTCCAGTGAATTAAAATCCCCAAATTCCCTCCCCTCAGAGTCACAAATGCACAGATGACAGTAAGCATTTTTACCTCTTCTGAATCTGGTTTTGGGTTACTGATCTTGAACTGATGCTATTTGCTGCCCTCTTCTTTGACAACGATTATGCACTGAAATCCTGATACAAATGTTTAGCCATTGATCTCAGGGAGACCCACATTTTCCCACCTCTACTTTTTACTGTTCCTGCCCTTCTGAGGAGCCAGATCACTAAAGCTGTTACTGTAATGATCAACAGTCAAACCAATGGTGATCGTTACTTCTAAGACTGCAAAGACTGGATGCAGCAAGAAGATCTTTGTCTTAGGTTTTCTGAATAGCTAGGAGGTATTTTTTATGGACTTTTGATGCATCTATACTTCAGTTCAGTTTCCCTTTCAGTTACAAGAATTGTGAGACTTCAAGGGATTTTTGGCTTGATTTTGCTAGTTTTTTTACTCTTGTAGATCTGTCTCCACAGGTTATTGGCATGAACAAGATACTGGCAGGTGGAGTCTTTCCAACTGGCTACTATTGTTTTAATTAGTTGCTGGTATTTTGAAAATATAGTTTGAAATTAGCCTTACCTTTCCAACCATTTATTCCTAGCCCTTGAGCATTTGGATCCATGTGTTCTTTCAAGGTAGCCACCCTTCACATCAAAATATCTGCACCTTATCAAGATCAAAGCTGTCCAAACTTGACTTTGCATCCACACAGATGGCTCTAAACATGACACCACAATATTACTTTGGCTTCACTTGACAGAACTGAAAATTGTCCACGCAGAAGTATACAGAAATTGTAAAAAATGTTACTCTTATGTTTATTGTTTATGAATGTAGCAAAGAGCTTAGAATTAATAGCCATCTATGTCAGTTTAAAGAAAAATGTGTTATTTGCTTCATTTCAGTGTCTCACCCAGAGAAATTGCTGAGCAGGAGCTGATCACTATACAGGAGAAGGAAGGGAATGCTTGTAGATTTTCCAGCCAATTTTAAGCACTTTTGTAATAATGTATTCATAGCTAGTACATGCAATAAATAATATGCTCCGTCATTAAAACAGGAGTTTTCTGAGTAGAGGCTTGGCCTTGTAAATTACAGCTTTCCAAATAAAATAAAAATTCAGAAAGGCCAGTATACTCTTGAAATCTTTATTTCAGAGCATATGACTTGAAGCATGATGTGCAGAAAACAATGTTTCCTTTATGTAGATCAAACATTTGCATAGGATGATGCAAATGCTGGTTTGTAAATGCCGAGCAGCATAAATATTGATATACCATGCTTAGCTTCCCACATACCTTCAGTTTAGTTTTGTCTAAATTATGGAAAGGAAGGTACAACTGTGTGCACTATTTAAAGGCATGTTTCTTTCTAACCTCTGCTTTCAGAAGTTGTTGTTATTCAGATTCTTCCTTTCCATCCCTCCTCCCATCTCCATGCAAGCAAGCACACGAGAATACTCCAGTCTATCTGTGCAATAGTTTCTAGAGATTCAGCATCCTGTTTTGTAACTGTGGAAGATGCACTGTAAAGACTGACTATAGGAAGCTTGTTGGGAGATTTTGTAGGGCAAGTACTTACATGTTTTTGTTTGGTATTTTACATAGTAATGAAACCTATTACATGGGCTTAATACAAAGATAACCCCTAAATAAACCACTTTAGCCTGATGGAAGGAAAAAGCCATCCTAAATCAGAACTACCTAGAACAGTCTGTAAAAGAGAGAACATAAAATATTTCAAATGTTGATGGAGTTATATCAACTGGTTAATCATAGTTGGGAAGTTAAGTACATTCAAAATGCTGGAATATCTCTTTGGTGCTGTATGTTCAGGGAAGAAATACTCCTTTTATTGCACTGCTTCTAATGAAAGGACTATATCTACATATTTTTTTCCTCAGTACTGGCAAAAGACATTGCAAGATGAAGTGTCAAGTTATTTTTTTCTCCTCATAACACTGCATACCCATGAGAAGAGATGGTGTTGTTTTAGGGTAAATAGAATGAATTACATCACAGCCGTGCTTTGTGGCAGATGGGTAATAAAGTCTTCAGCAGAACAAACCTGCCCTGTTCAGTGTGCTGAGTGCTCCTAAACAAATAATCACTCAGATGCAGGATTTGGGAATTATAGTTAGCAACACTAAACACCTTCTTTGAATCAAGAGAGAAGGTAAATTGGGCAACTGTAGAGGTTTTTTTGAAACATACGGGTAACTTTTTTGGTTGTCTTCCTACTTAAATGCAAAACTACCTTATCTTTAAACAAATTTGTTGTCTGTACGACCAAGGGAATCAGTATGTACTAAAACAACAAGAAAAAATTCTACCTTACCATTTATTAATAAGTAAACAACTAAATATTTATAAGACCAGTTTAATGAAAATGTCATCTGTATGTTGCAATTCAGTATCTACTGCTTAAACTTCTGGTTCTTTTAAACACATTTTTAAAAATATATAAAATATATTTATTTACCCTCACAAGGATCTTTTTGATTGTGAAAAAACAAAAGAAAAAACCAAAACCCCACAACATGTTGTTCTGTACTTATAAAATCTTTATTTCCTTTCTTATCAAATAAGTAACTGTAGTCTGCTCAGGCTGGCTTCTGTGTTGATAGGAAGCAGTCCTAAAAAAAAAATTGCTTGCATTAAAGCTCCACTCTGAACATTGTGAAAACAATGTCATTACTCAGTGTGTGAGATCAAAAGCAGATGATCAATACCGAAAGGATGAAGTGAGAAGAAAATAGTGACAAGCACTAATGTAAAATTGTACTAATGTAAAACAAACATCTGAGGTAACGGAGAACTTTCTTCTTTCCCCATTTAATTTATATAAAAGGTCTTTAGATTGTTGCCTGTATTAGTGGAAGCTACAAAACATGGATAAGCATATGACTGCCAAACTGATCATTTTCAGAAACTTCTGGCTTTAAAATATGAACAGTACTAAACCACAGATATTTTTCTTTGTTTGTTCTTCCTAGCAAATATTTTAAGATACATTGGGAAGAGTAGCAGTTGGGAGGCAAATAACTGGTTAGTTACAAATGGTAATATTCTTTAAAACAACGACATATAAGGTAATATCAAATGGAATACAACCATTGGAATACAACCAAATGGATTACAACCAACTTGTGCAAATTGAGCAGAATCTCTGTAAGGATATGTAGCCAAAAGTTAAGAATATCTAACAAAATATAAGTTGTATTAGAAATAATTTTCCCTAAAAAGATAGCTGCATACTGGGTACAGAAAACAGATTATGAAGGTGCAGTCATTCACTGTGATTGGGAATTCAAGCAATAAACACCTTTATAATAAAGTTTTTTTAACTATTTGAATTGCAAAGAAGTTCAGTCTTCCCGTGACGTTTTTCTATAGTGGTGAAACCATATATTCTCACAACTGTGTGTTTGGTAGAGCAGCTTTTTTCCTCAGTTGATGGGAGAACCAAAATTAAATTGCTGCTTAGAATAAATTGCTGCTTGAGGTATACGTAGGTCGTGTTAAAATAACTTTGCAGCTAAGAACGAAAGATTTCTGAGATACCTAAAAATCCATTATCAGATCTAAATAAAGAGATATTTTTTATATATTCCCATCATGTTATATTTTCCTCTTAGCCTGGCACAAAAATCCAAATTGTGACTTGCCTAGCTAGTCATTCTGTATAACGGTCAGAGAGATCTGTTTGAGTTTGCTAAGAATTTCATTCCAGGACAAGGAAAATGACATTTTGGTAATTGTTGCTAATTTTAGATAAAAAATTCTGGCAATAGAACCATGTTCTCCATGGTAAGTTATTACAGTGCTTTGGTTTTGCACATATTCGTATCTAGAAAATATGTTTACCAAAGGACAAAACAATAGAAAATAAAATTAGCAGGTTGGGAATGTAACTGTTTCTTTGCATCTGCTGTTCTTTTGACAAACAGTAGAGGAGGGCTGCCTGGCTCAAGACTTGGCATTCCAGCTCTCAAGCTAAACAACCTCTAATAGCTCTGCCTCTCAAAGTCAAAATATTGATTGGGGAAACTCTGAGTAGAGCACTTCAGAATAGGACTGAACAGAGAGCATCTATGATTGAAAACAAGTGCCCTTATTAGTTCTTTCATGGGAACTAACCTACAGGAGATTTCATTGCTCAGCTATCAAATCAGCATTACTATCCACATTCCACCCTCCCACCCACCCTGCCAGTTTGGATTACATCCTGCAGTCTAGCCATCAAAAGAAAAATTATGCCATTTTAGCATTAGATGAGCACCTTACTTCCCTGTAGGAAATGGTCTGCCACATCTTAAGAAAGTCTGCACCTTCTGCTATATACAGGGAACACAAAGAGTATGCCATTTGCTTTCCTGGAAGACGCTCCGTTCAGTTCTCCTCTACTTAGAGCAGTAAAAAACCAGAATACCCAGGATGCAGTGCCTTCTGATGATTTACTTAACTACAATAGATCTTAAGCACTAATCTATCATAGGACTATTTCTTTCTATTAAAAATTACAGTTTCAGAGACTGAGAAGTTTTAACCAGGAATCATTGAAAAAAATTGCTGCTTGCAAGCATTCCAACATGAAAGCATGAAATATAAGCATACTAGCAACTGAGGTATTAATCTGCTGATTTCAAGGGTACTTACTTCATGTATCATATACTGACATAGAAATAACAGTCACAACAGAGAAGCAGATGAAATTTTGGCTTCTGAAACACGTTGCCTCACTTCTCTACTGTACAACTTCTCATCCATGGCCAGGCAGATGTCCTAACATGGTGGGTATGCTGCATGCTGTCCTTACCTTCCTTTCTGAGTTCCTCAGACAAATGCTGAAATAGAAGTGTGAACAGCAGCAAAACCAGCCAATTCTGTGGGCTTTGAGAATAGGTGTAAGTAAAATGGTGGAGGTCTTGGCTGGAAACCAGAGTACTTGGGGCACTACTCGGTACCTACATGGCCTCAGTTTTGCAGATGACCACCTCTTTACCTGTCCTGACAGGCAAAAATAATACTTATTCCAATTTCTTCAGCTATGGTTTATCTCATTGACCTGCTCAGCAAGAAGCACCCTCAGATTCATGTAACTGTATTTGGCTCTGTAAGGGGAGGAAAAGAGAATGATCCTTCTCACATCACATTATTCCTAGTGTGATAAGAAAAGTTATGCAATCAAAAAGGTGTTAATTGTAATGGACCCAGTAACGCTAAAAAACTCTTTAAAAACTGTTGTTGTTTGAGATACTTGGGAACGGTGATTCTGTTTGGAATGTGCTACTTACTGTAAATTAATCTCTTGAACCTTCACATGAACTACTGAGTCTCGTATTTTAATATGATCAGAAAGTATAAAATTTATACATGCAGAATGATTACCTCTAGAATAAGACACATTTACTTACTTATAAGAAATACTGACCAGGTGGTGGTACTCAGCAACCAACTGTGTTACAAAGAGATGTTTGGGCATGCCTGTTCAATGGGAATAAGCATAACCTGCCTCCCAAGATTTATCTCATGTGCAAGGTCTGTATCAAATATAAGCACCTCAAGATTGGGATCGAGTGCAGAAAAACGTAGGAGCGCTAACATGTTTTCTTGCTCTTTAAGTTTCTGTAGTATCCCTTCCTTCTGCTATTAACAGCCCATTCTCTCCTAACATAGTTCATAAGCTGAGAGAGACAGAGAAACAATGTTTTGTTAATTCTGGAAGCTTTTTCATTTAAAGCTGTTCCACCTCTTCCTTTTTTTCATTAATAGTTTTCTCCTCTGCCGCCATAACATCTAAGACATCCCAAGGTCATAAGCTAACTTTGCTTGTATACATATGCAACCTGGGTTTTTGGTTTTTTGTTTTTCCAGAAAAGCAGTAAAATTCTTACATGTATAACTGCTTGTGCCTAAGATTTCTTAACGAACAGACAACGTAAATGAAGCAAATCTTAGAGCATGTTATTCCATTTATCAGTTGCATTCATTCTTTTTACAGATAGGACAATAAGGAACTGGAATTATACACAACCGTCCTGCCACAAAGAGCAGCAAAATTGGTGTTCCCATCTTGACAAAGCAAACATCAGTCATTTACAAATTTGAACAAATTTTTTATAGGAACCATCAGGATGTCTGTGGATATTTGGGAGATACTTTGTGCACAAAACTAACAAGTCTTTGTTTGGTTTGGTTAGGAGCTTCTTAACAGAAGCTAATATGTCTTGTTGCTTTATCATTTGACCAAGCTGTATTTTCTGCTTCAAGCAGGACTAGTTCAAGTATCAGAAGCAAAAACACAAAAGAACTCAGAGTTCTGAGCATCAAATGTGTTTGTTTGAAAAAGCCTTTGTACAGTTCCACATTAGTTTGTTACTCTCCTTACAAAGTATTTGTCTTAGATGAGTGTGTTCTCAGAAATTAGAGGCTTTTCCCCGTCATGTAATTAGTGCTTTTAAAATAAAGCCAGTTTAGGAAGTGAGAGGTACAAGTCATGTTTATCTAATTATGTGACTGCTGTAAAAATGCTCTTTAGAGTAGATGTACTTTGTAAATTAGAAGTTGGATTCAACCCTTATGCTGCTTTAAGGTGGTAGCACAAATTGTGGCAACTGAAATCAGGTGTGATTTGAATGCAACCCTAAGACAATCCTGCCTGCTTGTAAGACTATTTTTTTTTTTAAACTCGTATCACTCACCTGTTACCTTCTGGTCTTTCTTGGTTGAGATAATTCATCTTTCCAATGACAGCTTGCAGTTTTTTGAAATACTAACCGCTGTTTCATTTGAGTTACTATATGATTATTTCTATTAATTATATTTATAGTAGCAATTTCCAACTGTTTAATGCTGCATTGCAACATTCTCGTGTGTTGGTATTGTGTATTTTTTTAGTTCCATGATGAAATGGTATAACTGAAAGATTTTCCAGTGACTTACCACATCCCAGAACATATTTGATAAACATACAAACATGTTCTGTGATTTCATCCGCTGGAACACAGGAACAAAAAGTGATTAAAATTTGAAATGCTGAGGAGTCTGGGTGACTTTGAGAATAAGAGACGGGCTTTTTGCATCCAAATTCCCTTTTGAGATTCAACCTCAGGTCTTAAAAGGAATTACTTTCCTGGATTTCTTCCAATTATGCTTAGCACTCAGTGACTCACGTTACAAGACCAGGACACCCACTTCGAGGCTGTCAGTGTCTAACTGGCGTGTTCTCTTTGGTGAAGGCAGACAGCAAGATTAGGTAGCACACTCATGATGGTGTGTCCTGTTAATGTCACACAGGTAAGCTGCTGAAAAGCTTTCCTTCTCTTTTTCACATGGACACCTCTGAAACACTTTTCAAACTACATTTTAAACTAATTTTTAATGCTTGAGGAAGATTGGGTAATATTTTAGATGGCAATACACGAACGTTGTCCCAATGAGAGTTTCTCTTCCCCTTGATTATGCTCCAGGGATACCACAGGAAGGATGTACAAGAGGTTTGGGTTTGTATCATTCAAACTCTGGATTCTTCTCTTAAATATCAACAAGGATAACAGCTTGGTGGAATTCTGTTGGTGTTTCTGGGAGGCTTGACTGAGGCAGGCAATCAATCCCCTTTGTGTAGCCTGAGAGTTCTATCAATAGCTTTACTTCATAGAACTTCTCCAAGTTCTCGTTAAAGAGTCCTGAATTTCATTTTGACCTTCCCTTGAGGGTGTTTAGACCTCTGTGATTGTTCCGTAAGCCAAAAAACTTTCTAAGTTTTGATAATTTAAACTTTCACAGGATTTTCCTTCTAGGGTTTTCAGGTGCATCCAGTCTTTTTCTGTTGGCAAATTTCTGTAGTCTAGTATGCAGCTTGCTTTCTTTTATTTCTCTTAATTATGTGTCTCTTTAGGAGTTAAAGCAGAACATTGTTTAGTATACCATGAGAATTATCCATCAACCAGGAGATTGATTTTACTACAGCTATTCATCCAAAAAATAATTTACTGTTCTAGTCATCTTTGATTTTATATAAATACTTCCTCTATTTCCACAAGAAGGAAACAGCTTCTTAAAACCTTTCATGCAGTAAGCAGCTACCTCCTCACCCAAAATGAATATAATTATCTTATTTTCACACATGGAAAAAGTATGTAATAGTGATATGGATAGGCAGATTCAAAGCCCTATGAAACTACTAGAAATACTTCCCTGACTTCCCTAGGAATTGAGACAGATCCTCAATAGCTTTCTCAAGATGTCGAAGAAAGTGTGTATTAAACCCAGGCCTCTGTTTATTCATATATTGTATGTTTCCCTCTTGCCATTTAACCATTCTCTGGTTTTACTCACAATAAACTGAATAACAGTGTTTAGTATTGTCTCAATAGTTTCAGTAGAGCTGAATTCTGTTTCAGCAGATGAGCTTGTTCCTCATGTTTTTGTTCTGTAATAAAATGGCAGTAACTGAAAACAGGCAAATCATAGTGAAGGTGGATGTACTTACAAGAGGACTGAAATTGGAGAAGTAACTACTTAAAAGCTCTTCCAAACTAGCTCTTCATATGAAAAATCTTAAAGTCCAGTTAAAGTGCTTTGTGTGGCTTAAATACATCCTATTCCAAAGTATTTTTAACAGAAACATGCATAACTTTCTGCTTATTACTATAGAATAGCTTTTTAGAACAATTGGGTCTTTGCAGAATGTCAGTAGGATATCACCAACTATTGTTCTTGCATGAAGATGTGCCCAAGCTTTTGTTCCCAATAAACCAACTAAAAATGTTCTACTCTGGAGTAGACTGGAGGACTAAATGGTTAACATGAGATGACTAGAATTTTGCTATTAATTGAAAATGGAGCCATATATTTTTCCTCTGTAATTGTTTTAAATTTTGCTATAAGTATAATATATATTGTACTTGAATTTGCTACTTCTGTCAGTACTTGTAATGAACACCTGATTTGGATGCATGTCTGTCATTCAGCAACACTTAATCCAGAACAACACGAAAAAATGTCCAGATAATTCTGCTAATTTCAGTGGCCACTGAGTACAAATAACAATTTCATGAACTGCTGTATATGGAATTTTCACAAGGTGGGAGTTTGACTTTGTTAATATATGCATTGACTTATAAGTGTGTATGTGAGTTCTCAGTGGACACAGAAGGAAGCTGTTAAAAAATTCTCTGCAATCACAAGGTCCAAATTGGATAGAACCAGTGTGAGAAATGAATAGCAAATAAAAAAATAAAAGAGTTGCCATCATCATTCTACACAGGAAGTTTGTTGGAAATATCCAGTAGAAACAGGATAACTTTCTGTTGAAAAAGGACTTCTCTAGAAAAGTCCATCTGGAATTTAATGAAAGGTAGAAAAGAAGGCAGTTCACCTTTTTAAAGTCTCTACTAATTTGTCCTTTTTGTTCTACCATAAAAAAGGAAAATGATCTCCAAGTAAATACAGAATAAACCACATTTCCCTTCTCTGCTTTCCCAATCATCTTTAGTTTCTTCTTTAGTTCTTCTTTTTCATCTTTAGTTCTTCTACCAGCAGAAGAACATTTTAATGAAGCATAAGCAGAGGGCCTGTATATATTTATATATAGGGGTGGGGGGGTGTGTGTTTGTGTATGTAAGTATAGTGGAATGATGTGGGGAAGTAACTTATTTTCACTTTCTTCTTTATTATTTATTTATTTTGTACTTAGTAACTGTTCCTTTCATTTCCTATTCCATTTTTTTAGAAACTGTAATGGAAAAAAAAAAAAACAAAACAAAACCAAAAAACCTAGAGCCTTTGGATTTAATGCTGCTGCCTTTAGTTTCATAGTAAAAGAACGCACTGAATAGAAATTATTAAAAGATCAGAAATTTGCTAATGTTCTCTATGTGGAATAATTTTTCCCCAATTTTCTCTTCTCTGGTGAACTGAGTGTCTTTTCAGTTGAGATGGGTAAGGTCACTTTTCCTCCCCTCATATTTACACAATCAAAACACATATTCCCAAATGATAACTCTTTTGTAGCAAATGACAGAGGTTGTCTTAGATAACCTGCTGTGATCCCGTCCAACCTGAATGATTCTAAATATTCCAAGACTTCTGTGCACAATCTCTCTTCTAGGACACGTTTCAGAATGCAATCTTGCAACCAATTCTACTGTATTGTCTCGTTGTTTTACACTATACACCAAAGAAATAGCTTTTAAAAGACATACAGAAATATACACAGCACTTACCATTGTTCCTATTTTCTTTCTCTGTTAAATTTTTTAATTTGGGTTTTTTTTCCTTGCATTTTACCTTTCCCTGTTCAGTGAGAGGTACTGAGAGCTCAATTATTTTTAAAAAGCCAAACTCTTCTTAAAAATCATGCAAATTTAGACTGTTGAAAAAGAACCTCTCAAAGAGATTGGTTGACCTGGAATTTGCTGTGTGGACACAATGTACCATAAGGGTGTTCTCTATATGATTGTTTATAAATATTTTATATGTTAACATGATCTCATTTTCAGAATACTTTTTTTCTGTGTGCATTACATTCCTCACCCTCACTGATGAACCTACAGATGCCATTTTGAACACTAAAGTTTAAAAAAGGTCACCATTCCTCTTGTAGCATAAACTATTCTACTTTATATACATTGACAGAAATACATTGCAAACCATTAGGATTTCTTTCTGATTATGGTTTTGCTACTGATACTTTTCTGTGCTTTTACATGATAGTTACTGAAACTTATCTTCCTTGTCAACCAAATTAGAAGACTCTGTGCTGTTCCTAAGATTGGGAATAATTAATAAGAATCTGCAAAATGTTTTGACAGAATTATTACATTGTTGCTACTTTACTGCTTAGAGGTGTATATAGAACATGAATAATGAGCTGTTTCTATGAAGTCAGAAGTTACCATTTATTACACCTTAACTCTTCCTGTTCTGTGTGTCTTTGTAACAAGCACCCAATAGAGCAGTAACATTATTGCGCTTTGGGCTTCCGCTGTGTGTCCTGTGGCACTGGCAAGGTAGGTGACCTTGCAGTAAGTAGCTTGGCCTGGGATAGCACATGGTGCTCAGCACTCAAGTTGTTAGGTAGGTAGCATTATTTTACAATTGAGTTAGCTTGTGTAACTCACTGCATTTCAGTTTGCTTCTATACAAAACAAGTGATAAATGTTCTGCAGTCCTGAGTGGAACAATTTCTTTTGATAATATTGTGCTAGTAACAGCCTGTACATGATGAGTTTCTGAGTTTCTGACTTCTTAGAAAATAGTGAGGTGATAGTCAATTCTGTTCTTTAAAAGTTTTGCCATCATCTCCACTGGTTGATCTCGTTTTAGGGATAAATGTAGTAATCTGGAAATACATTGTTATGTACACTGTGCTTCAGGAATTAATATGTATATGCAACTATTGATTTGCTTCACTTCAATGGGTTTCTGTGGCTTCTGATGGATACGTCATGCGTTAAAATTTTTAAACTACACAAACATCAGTGAAACATTACTTCCATTCTATTTTGAGATTTTTATGGTTAAATTCATGCTTTATGCCTCATTTGCTGCAAAATTTATTTTATTGCAGTGTTTAATTAATGAGTAATTCTGCTATTTGTGGCAAATGGCCAAAATATTATCTTCTATTTTTAGACTGCCACTGTTTAGACAAAGTAGATTAGGCAGAATTTATCAATCTAACATATTCATTAACAGTTTGTGGAAATCGCTGGAGATTTTTCCTTGAGTTATTTATCTAAGGCATTTTTTATATATGTTAAGTATTTTGAACAGAAAATGACTATGTGGTTGAATTTAAAACAAAAAAAAAGAAGACAAAGTGTACACTTTTTAATGTAGGAGTAAATCTTCACAGGGCTTTAATGAACAAACAGAAATAAAATAGGTATTGTCCCTTGAGATGCTCTTAAATCAGTCACATTGCTAAATAGCTTTTAAGGGATTCCAGCACTAAATCCTGTATAGATAGCAAAAAATGTTTACTTGAGGCAGAAAAGCTTCAGTAATGCTGCATTGTGCTAGCAAAATAAAGAAATTTTTCTTTTTTCTTTCCCAGGAAGCTTGCCTGTGGTGAAAAAAGCAAGCTTAGTAGAGATCAACTTTTGTAAGCTTTTTAGAACTTTTCTCATTCCTATGCCAGGGTGCAAGTGGTGCACAGGACACAGCAGCTTTTGTTAAAGACACATTAAGTATGGAAACAACAATTCATTGCCAGTGTTTGTTTTTTACTCCTCTAGATACAGTTAGCACCCAGAGGTTTCAAGGCAAAGAATATGCATTTCTGAAATGTCTTTTCCATATTTATGCTGTGGCTACCACATTTGTATAAACAGAAAATTACTCCATTCATGCTTTATTAGCTCTTCTTTTGTACCACAGCCTTGACCCCAGTCATCATAAATTGAGAAATAGTGGGGAACTAATGGAGACAGATGGGAATATGGCTTGCCATTTACTCAAATTGGTAAAGTAATTAACCTCAAGGTGCTGGTTTGCAAGAAAAATTGTTGGAATATCTCAGAGCGCCGGTAAACAGACTCCTGCTTTAACCACTTCTGACAACTGCATCATAAACTAGACTTATTCTGTTCAATTGACCTGTCAACGTCTTGAGTCCAAATAAAGATTTGTATTACAATGCACTTGCTGAGATGTGGGAGAAGACTACTGCTGTTTCTTTTCAAATGGGTTGCTGTTCTCTCTCTGCTAGATAGGAGCTGGAATGTCATATATTCATTCTTCAGCCATTATATTCCTTAGAATTCTTCCATTACTGATTGTGTGACAGCTTTGTGACAGCAGATGGTAGTCATTTGGCTTGAGAAAATGAAATGAAAAAACATGGGCCAGACTGACTGGGCTCATTTAGAACAGCAGTGGACAGAGGCCAGATCGAGTTTTTATTTATCGAGGGACATCATGTAATGAAGCCAGTTTCTTTTATTTTTTCCTCTTTCTCTTTTTTCCCCCTGCAGATTGGGTGAATGAGGTAAATTTTCAACATATGAGTGCATAAATCAGAGGTGGGCTTGTAAACAGGAATATTTTATCAAAACGCCCTTTCCCTGTGACTGTTTTCAAAGTGTTCTAAGTTCTTTCCTCGTCCATTTTTCTTAGTCCCCCTCTCAATTTAATGGAGGAGTCTAGATTTATTTTGTACACATTATCACCTGGAATATTAGTTTTTTAAAACAGCAAGTTAAATCTTCAGGGTACATTTTAAAGTTGGCTCACATGGATTCAGCTCAGTAACTGGAAGAGTTTTGATCATTCAAACTAATGCAGTTCTTTATTTCATATGTTTCAATTTGCAATTGAAGCAGCCACGATTAAAAAAAAATAATAATAAAAAAGACTTTTTATTGTCATAAAATACATCTGTAAGGCAGATGAAAACTGGAAACATGGTATGGTATCTCAGTTTGATGAAAACTGTCAGTTCAGATGCATTCAAGGAGCACTCGATCGGAACTTCTGCTCCCCTGATTCATCCACCAGTGCTTACAGTGGCATCCAATGATGCCATGCTGCACAATGCTGATTCAGTCCCATTATGACCAGGGTAATTTAAACAATTTCTTTAGGTATTTTTTTAAATGAATTTCAGCATTTTAGGAAACAAACATAGTTCCAGGTTAGTGTAATAATAGATTTTAGAATACATTTGTTGTTCTCAAATATGAATTTTTCAGTAAACAGTAATTTTCCTAATAATACTCCCTAAAATTAAATTTCTCAGTAGGCATTGTGATTTAATAGTTCATGCATTTCTTGTTCAAAGTAGTCTTCTTTGAAATGTGTTATGAGTTCAGAGACTGTGCCAAGGATAATTTGTCAGTGTCACCTGCACTGGTGCATTTCCATCATTGGATTAAAGATTTGTTAATGTGTAATTGATAAAGAAAACACCAAGCAGCATTTTGCAATGATGAGTGGTGGTTTAGAATAGCATTTTATATTTTTCTCCTGACAGGCATAACACTTTATTGGTTTCTTAAACCAATGTGTTCATACAGACAGAAATCTCATTGAGTTCTTTGATCAGTCTTTCTCAGCAGCTGTGTTGGTGAGTTCACAGCACTTAATTCATGTTATCAGTCAGACTCGGTGATTTTAAAATCTGTGGCCAAATTATATTCTGTTTCACAACCTCTCAAAAAAGACACAACCTGTGGAACAGCAGGATAAGCCAATCACATTTGTAATTGAGGGGATAGATTTTTTAATTTTTTTAATTCTGGGAAGATGTTCAGGTTAAACATATTTGTTACCTGTGTTGTTTTCTTCTGGTTTTGAACATTTTAATTTATAATCAGACAAGAAGAACAGATGTAAGAGTTGTAATTTAATCATTTTATTGCTATCTTTGTATATTTTGAAGAATTAGGTATTGTACTCTTGGGAAGCCATATTTTATGCCTAGTTGGAAAAATGAATAATGTAATAATATGCAAAATGTGAAGTTTTAGAACTTTGCTACTGAGTAAGGCATATAAACTAATGATCTAGTTAAAGTCCCTTGTGCACCATAATAAATATGGACTAAATTTGTCATTATAGCTTTAGACAGAGGTTTCGGGCTACAGATTTAATTATATTCTTTTTTAATATTCATACTTCTAAACTGCATAATTCCTTTCTACTGTAAAACTGAGTGCTGTATTAAAACAAACAAAAATGGCAGATTACTAAATGGGTATTAACGTGGAGTCAATAAGCATTTAATTTCTGTAGAGAACACTGCAAAAAAAGAAAAATGTAAGCTTCATATTGCTCAGGAAATCTTTTCTTAGATGCCCATCGTTTGTACAGAGGCTGCCTCCTGTTTTAATGCTGACTTTTGTTACAGAGGTTAATTAGTTATTTATGGAACTCATAAAGGACACAGGGGCAATACAGGAATACCTTTTGTTAGCCATTAAGAAACAGCGATTATTGAAAAGCCTAATTTAATCTCCATATGATCCAAGAGTTAGCAGAGACCACCTCATCTCACATTCAGGCAGCACTGCTTAATGGTGTCCGAATATTGATGACAACTACTAATGGCTGAATAAAATACCATCACATTAGAATGTTTATTCCATTCGTCCTATCTCTGTAATAAATGATCTATTGACTTGAATTTAAAGACTTTCTTTCCTTTACAGTATACAGTTGACCAGGTTCTCAGATTAGGGTCACCAGTTAAAGCTCAACTTGAAAAACAAATAAGCTTTCCATCAACTGTCATGCTGGCATACGTTAAGTAAATGAAGACGGAGAAGAAATGTATCTAAATTAGTGAGTCTTGTCCCATTCTTTCTCTTGGAAAGGCCCTTAAATGCACTCACAACAATGAAAAAGTACGAAGGTTGCAATAGCAAATGCGAAGATAAAAAGGAGGAAGAGCAGTAATATACATTTTAATGAGGCATAAGCAAAGAAGAAATAATATTTTATGGGGAGCTAGAAGGAAAGTTCATGCAAAACAATGAATTAGTCAATACAGTTTCTAATAATTTATAACTTGTGCTGGCTTAGTTGGGAAGAACAGGTTCCAAAGAGACTAAGGAAGAACTCTGTACTCCTTTGGGTAAAGGCACAGTGGATATATAATCTCTTGTATACTGAATAAAATAATTAAAGTTGGCTGATAAGTTTGAGTCAGTCAGATCCAGTGCTTGAAAATTAGTGTTTCCTCTAGCAGAGAGAACTGGTGTTGGGTGTGAAAAAGGTGTTTATGACTTTCAAATCAGCAATGGAGGTCTTTGATTTTTCACTGTCTGATTAAATGATCCTATTTTTTTTGTATTTCTTTGCTTGCAAATGCACTAGGTAAGAGAAAAACTAGGGGTTTCTGAAAAAAATAGAATAGTTTTGGTTAAGAAAAGAAAAATTCTATGGGTCATTGCAGCATATTTTTCATGTGGCTTTCAAATATGGATAGTGAATGAACCTGGGTTAGTTTTGCATTGTGCTTCTATTATCTAGTATTGTAATTATTATTTCTTGTCTTGCTTATCCATACTAAAATGGTTTTATTTTATCAGAGGGCATATTATAAACATTTTTACATATTTATACATTTTCTTATTATGCAAATTGACAAGCGCTATCACAAAGGTGAAGGAGAGTTAAGATAAAGGTAAGAGGACTTTTCTAGCAGATGTTCACACAGTAGATGTGCAAAGGACATTTTTTCAGTCTCAGAACTAAAATTGTTAAAGTCATCAGAGCATTTCTGTTGTAATGTTATGAGATGCTCTCGGAATGGGCTGAACATGATGGAAAAAAGCAGTTTGCAAGTTAGTCTGTTGATTTATCTGCTAGGGCAGGATGAAATAGCAATGTTTTCAGTCTTATGAACACAGTTTTTTCTTATTACTGAATTATCAGCATTGGTAATTCTGATAATTTATCTTTTTTTCTTCTTCTTTTTTAATAAGCATTTTCTTATTATATGGCTAAATATCATGATGATGTAGCCACATCAAAGTGCATCCAAAATTTCAGAAATCATTTCAGAGCACCTAGAAAATATTTCAAAACACAAGTGATATAGAAAGCTGAAAGTTTATAGTTAATCAAAACCAAGGTAATAGTCATAGTCGTGTTTACTGTGTCATTGCCTAATGATTGACCAAGACATAAGTCAATCGTGCCAGACATTTGGGTGAATACAAAATAACACAAAGGCATTTTACGAGAGCTTATGGTTTAAGTTGTAGGTAATGAAAAATCAGAATGATATTTTTGGAATTTTGGGGGGTATCAAACTTAGATGTCAAGGATCACCTCAGCATAAACATTATAATTGAAAAATTATAACAAGAACTGAATCTTTTGTTCAAAGATGGAAAGTGGCATAAATCAGGGACAACAGAGTACCAGTCAGATGATAGTCTACTACTTAAAGCAACTCTGAAATCTTAAGGTTTTTTAAAGAGGCATTATAGCTTGCAGTTTAAGAACTCAGGCTTCTCTTGGTAGTGTTTAAGTACTGCCACAGTTTGGGCCCAGCCGGTACCAGCCAGGCCTCTGCTCACTCACCACTCTCACTCACCCCTCACCCTCACCATGGGACAGGGAGGAGAAAATCCACCCAAAGGCTCCTTAGTCCAGACAAGGACAGGGAGGTTTGCATTCCCCACTTACAGCAACAGGCAAAAAACAGACAGGTTCAACTTGGCAGAGAGAAAAAAAAAAATCAATCCACAAGGAGAAAGAAAAAAAAATGCCCAGATCTTAATGCTTTCCTCCTACCCCCCCTTCTTCCCGGGCCCAGATCGCATCACTGCTGCCTCCCCCTCAGGGCACAGGGGACGGGCAGGGGGGGTTCAGGGTTCAGATGCCTCACAGCCTTCCCCTGCTCCAGCACGGGGTCCCTTTCATGGGAGAGAGTCCTTCATGAACCCCTCCACCATGAGCAGTCCCTCAGGAATTGCTCCATCCTGGGCTGCACACAGAGTCACGGCTGCTTCAGGAGCAGTTACCTCCTCTGCCACGGGGTCCTCCAGGGCTGAAGATCCACATCTGCCCCTCTCTGTGATCCTGCACAGGCTGCTGCTTTGCTTCTGCCCACCCGTGACACTCCAGGGGATACAAATCCACATTTACTCCACCGTGGTCCTTCAGGGACTGCTCCACCACGCTCCTCCATGGCTGCAGGGGGGACAGCTGCCATCTCACCATGGGCTGAGGGGAAATCTCTGCTGGGGCTCCCCTCCTTTTTCACTGACTTTGCTGTCTTTTCATTGGGATTGTGCTTTCACCTTCTCTGCTCTGCAGTTCTTTTTTGTTTTTTATACATTTTGCAGTTTCACTTCCCTTTCTTGAAGATGTTACTTGCAGAGGCTCATCCAGCTTCCCATCTCTGCTCAGCCTTCAACAGAGGTGGGACAGAGACTGGAAAGCTTCCAACAGCTTCTCACAGGAGCCATCCCTGTAGCCCCCCAGATTCCAAAACATCACTGCAGTAACCGAGGGCAAATATATGTAATTTTGGCCATGTCTAGGGTTTGCAGTCTTTTGGCAAAGGAAGTGAACTGAATGCAATTCATTATAAAAGTGGGCTTCAGGTGGACACTCCAAATAACAATACCATCTCCAAATAACTGAACTGTCCCATCTACAAAGTATACAGATATAATCATAGCGAAGACCAACAGACAGACAGAAAGATGATGTTATACTATTAGCCCAAAAGTAAGTGAAAAGGACTATCTAATCCTCAGAGATTGTACTTCAGCATTAGAAAAAAGTGAATTTCATCTATTATGATCAGAGTCCATTCTAGCTGTCTCCTGGAGTGCTAGCATATGCATCCCATGGGATATGTATCAAATTTGAAGAGTTTCAGGATGGTTTTAGTACTTTCTTAGATGGCAAGGTAACGGAAGGCATACCAAAATTTAATGTAATTGTCTTTTTCTCTTAGTTTCTCTTCAGTTTTATATCCTCTAGTCTCTGCCTAATTATTGTTTATTGTCTTGATTTTGCTTGTTTTCCTACATTTAGGTTATTTTTTTATAATTAGTCTATACTGTGATTATATGAGAATATACAAGCATAGGACACAGGAAAAAAAAACTAATTCCTATTATTCTGCCACTTTCTATTTCAGTAGGAAAATCTGATATCTGGCATAGCTGAAAAGTCAGAAGGAAGTATTTAAGTGCATTTCTCCTCTGTGGAGAAATTAATGATTCCTGTGTTCAGGCATTGCTAGCATTGGTTCTGGTCTGAGGTCAGCGTGACATTTACTATGGTATTTTGTCTGTCTGATTCCATTGGTTGATACTTACATCTTTCAGTAGAATATTAAAAGCTTAGCAGTTTTTTAAGAGAGTGACTTTGGTAGCCCCTCTGAACATGCATAGATTGGTGACTCCTTTCCTCACCAAGTCCTCACCAATGTATGTCAAAGAGGAAATAACTTGAAGTGGGCAGACTATAGTTAAACACTGTGTCAGTATTCCTCCATGAGTGTCAGGTCTTTTCCAAGGTCACCTAATTAGAGTTGTTTACAACAGCCATTTGCCTCCACCTGTCCTATTATTGATGGTTTGCAAACAACTCTTCCTTGCATGGAACACAATCAGCCAGACAGCTGCAGAATACAAGCTGAGCAAACAGAGAATGTCTGCAATGCACTGCCATACAGTAGAGTACTCTGGCTTAAAGCACTTGTCACACTTCACCAATAGTTACGTTTCCACATATCTTTGTCTGACTATAAATACTGTCATCTAAAGCTATTGTGATTTTCTGGTAACCAGTGTTACTGCTCTTTGGAATGGAAGAAACTGAATGGCTCACCAATGACCTCAACAATACTTTGATTCTTATTTAATAATGATGGTTGCGATATCCTGCTGCCAAGGTGTAACATCCCTACTCTATAGTGTTTCTGTTGGGCAGTCAGGGACAGTCTGATAAACTGTTCAAATCACAACAAACTCCTTAGGTGGATATTCTTGTATATCCTTTCTTTGGGTTAATGTTTTCTCATTTTGACATTTAATTTCAGGTGTATGAAGCAAGATTGTGTAATGATCCCAGTGTAGTCAAAGGCAGAGGAAGTTAATTTGCAGGGTTAAGAGCAGAAGTCTGTCTTGTTTGTGGTCTTTGTATCTTCCCTCTGTGTCCACTGTTAAAGTCTAGGGAGTTGAGATGCCCAACTTTGATACTTAAAACCCAGTGCATATGTTAGTCAGTATAAATGCCATTCTTTAGGTGTCTTTGGGGACTTACTGCAAAATCAAGTGCTGAGATTTCACTTATGCTCACTAAAAACAAGCATTCCTCTGTACACAAGTACTGACCTACTAAAAATGGTCTGCTACTGTACCATCCCTCAGATGACAGTGACAAACCTCAGCTTTCTGCTGACATATGAGATGTTAAATGGAAGCTAAAAAGTCACCAATAAGCCTCGTTCTGGTTCGTCTTTCTCTGACAGAAGCTACAGGTGTCAGCTCTGTGGGCAGTGGAGGCAGGTGCCCACTTTCCACTTACAGAGCATCATTCTACATTTCCTTTCAGTAGAGGGAGTGTCTTTCTCAACTGATGGCAACATTTACAGCAGAAATCAAGTGCCCATCTTGTAAAATTGTCACCGAGGAGGTGCCATTTCGTCATTCAGCCACGTCCCATTTCCTACTGTAACAGTAAGTGTAGCACAACTAAATGAAAAAAAAATGTCAGTTCTGTGTCAAAAAATGTAGTGGGGTATCAGTTTAAGTAGTCTGTTTCCTAAAGAGGGGGTGAAGGAGGGAATAGTTTAAATAGGGAGAAATGTTCCCCTCTCAGCCACAATAAGCTGTCAGCTGCTGAATCTGTGTTATTTTCAATTAGGCTCATCTGATGCCTGTGTATACAGGAGACAAATGTCACTTTGCAAGAGGCACTTTGAGCTGCCTAGGTTAACAAAGCCTCCCATGCCATTGACTTAAGCAGTAGTCAACTAGCTCAGCATTATTACAGTTCTCATTTAAGTATTTTTAGACCTTGCTATTGAAACATTGTTCTTATTAAGAATAAGCTTGTGAGAGTTTTGCTAAGCTTTTCGTATGTATATAAAATAATGTCTTCATGTAAGAAAATATTCTGCAAGCAATTATGTATGTGAGTATATTTACTCTTTCCATCAAACCCAAGGGTTTGACCAGTTGAAGTCTAAAAATATCACCTCTAAAAATACTTTCTTTTTAAAGTCAAAGTACACTTAACTGAGTTCACTTAGCTTCATGGGATATGCAAGAGAATAATGACCACATTAAAAGCTTTTAACAAAGAATACATTAATTGAAAAAACATGAAATTTTTTCTTCTAAAAAGTTAGTTTTGAATCATTATGTGCATATAATTTCATCAACATCATATGTGAGTAAGACTCATTCCTGTGATGATTATCTGTGGCTCTCATTCAGTGGTACTGCATGAGTCAGTTTATTCAAACCATCTCATGGGGCTAAATACTAGCTGCTTGATTTTTATGCACTAACTGTATTAAATTACAGCTCTCTACAGGGTTTATCATGCTCATGTGAATTAATCCAAGTCAGTGTTCCTGGATCTTGATGAATTTCTCAAGTTATAGGGCTTGAAGTGGCTACTGGCTCATCTGCACAAGTCAGATGTCAGACACTACAGATGAAAAAAGATCTTTTTATATCTAAGAAAGAGAATTATCCTTCTGCTTCACTGAGCTGAACTTTCCATTTAAGTTCACATTTTAACGTGACTGAAGACGTGGTATCTGGCAGCCTCTTTATCATTTATCCACATTTTGCCTTTTCCCCATTCCCAAAACTGTCATCTTTCTTTCCTCCACTAGAACAGACGTTGTTTTCACCTTTCTAGTTTGATCAGCTTGCAAGCAGATGTTCTTATGTAATTTTTAATTAATTGATTTCTTCCTTGGAGGGTTTTGGTTCGTCTGTTCTAAAAAGATACCTTAACTCTAAACAAAAAAACAAAAAAAACAAACCAAAAAAAACAACCAAACAAAAAAACCCACAAAAAACAAAGCACATTTGCTTGTTGCCTTGTGCATGTCAAAATGAAAATATAGGAAAATGTCAGTGAAATTAAAGCAACTCTTAAATTGGAAACAAAAGTTTATACATCATACCTAAAAATACCTTAGCTAAAAAATAACTGTTATATATGCCATTTGTGTCAATGTCTTTGCACCTAGGTGCCAGTTCCCCTTGTCCATCCAGAGTTGGAGATTTCCACAGTTCTACCCGTTGGCTCTTTCTACCTCCTAAACAGAGGAGTCTGAAAAATAAGATAAAGATGTCTGAATTTTTTTATGTTTCTTATGTTTTTTAATGTTCTTTCCTTTAATCAATATTAAGGAATGAGACTGTAATGAGAGGTAACATAAATACCTCAATTTGCCTAGCAGAAAGACAAGGGACAATTTTGGGTGTTACATAGTCCTCCAGGATAGTCCATTTTCCAAACACAAAACACATTTTTCTTCTAAGGTTTTTCAGGGGTGTTATAGTTAGAAAAGTTAATCTCTTGTGGGCTAGACTCTTCTGTAGCATCTCTTGGTCCATGGCCATATTTCCTTTCCAGTTCTTTGATTATGCCAGTTAAGTGGGCTGCCACCTTAGCTGTCTGCCACCATCTGCCAGCACATCATCTTGTCAGAACTACCCCAGTTTGACCCATCAACCAAGCCACTGCTACAAGCACTCTCAATTGCATTTAATTTAAGGTGAGCTTGGTTACTTTAGCAGTGAAAATCATAAATTTCTGCCATCTCTCCTTATTTAACTATATTTCCTTTTAGGAAAAGTTACTTTGTTTTGTTAGTGTGATAGGAGAGGAATAATTTTGTCTGGAACCAGGTATGGAGGCAGATAAGCAATGAGAAGCAGCAGCCTTTCAGATAACATAGCTGGGATTTTAAAAAAGATGTGTTCATAATCTCACCTGATGGATTATTTGATTACATTGTGCTAAATATATGGAGATCATTGACAAGCTTATTTAGATGTTTGTGAGCCAGAGCTCTGATTGGGGTTCTGTGAAAGATTTCTTAAGGAAATAATTTCAACAGGCATAACGGATGCCTGAAACTGCAACACAAATTTGGGCATGCACGTGAATCAGACTGGACCAGAATTAAAAAGTCCTCCGAGTCCTTTCACATTCCCCTTTCCAGGTTTGCTTTAATGACCAATAAAGCAAGAACCTCAAGCCAGAACAAACCAGTTTACACAAATGGCTGATAATAACCAACTCCTTCCTGAAACATTTTCAAGGAGCAGCAAAGAGAGAGAACACTCCTTTTCCCTTGAAGGCCTCCTTCACACTCACTTTTCAGCTAAGATCAGTCACGTGAGAAGTAGAAGTACTTTTATTGCTGGAGCATCTTTAAACCCTGTCATAAATATGTTTGGACGTTATACAAGAAGAGAGTTTCTTTCTGTGAGGAGAGACTGAAGTATTTCTAGCACTAAAGCTCTGCATCTGTGGACAGAGAGAAGCTAAAATGTTTCAGTCCCTAGCTAAAACATATTGAAGCTTTGTCTTTCTAACCAAAATCCTTTTTAAAACCCAATCAGTACCCATAAAACCTCTAGGACCTGTAACTTTACTCTGCCTTTAAAACATAGAATCCTTTGTTTTATCTGAACTATATTGAATCTCCTTGTTGCTGCTGAGAAAATGTATTTATCATCCTTGAAGTGTGTGTTACTTACCAGCCTTCTATTCCAGAAGGGAGTAATAAATAAAAGATAGCTAATTGTTTAGTGGCTGATCTGACAGAGAGAAGATACCGGGTCAGAGAGGACCAATCCTACATAAATTGCCCTGGCAGAGTGAAGCTATGTTTGGGTACTGAATTTTTTGAGAACTGGTAGGAGGGATGTGCAGTGCATGGTGTACAATCCCAATAGTGAGATTTGGTAACTAAGCTCCCCTGGATAATTGAATTTCACCATATGATACACATTTATAGAGTAGGCAGTGAAGACACCTATGTTATTTAAATGCAAACAAGAAGATTGGAATAAAAAAATTATACTTTAGAATCACAGGGTTATTCAGGCTAGAAAGGACCTCAGGAAGGTCTCTGGTTGAACTACCTACTCAAAGCAGCTATGAGATCACACCAAGTTATTTGAGGTTACATTCAGTCTTGTCTTGAAAACCTCACATATCACATCTTGAGACAAACTTTACCATAATTAATTAGTAAAATAAAAAGATACATTTATTTGCTTTTAAAAAAACCTTCTTTGGCTCACATGACAGCCTTCATTGCAGATTCTGAGACCCAGCACTTTCCCTTGGATTTTAGATAAGAATTTTTTGGAGGTCCATCCTTCTATTTCCATGAAAGCATCAATAGAATTTATTAAAATTCAGAGAAGAAAATTCAATTTTCAAAATTACTTGGGCTGCCAGTGCATGTTTTGGGATAAATTTTTAATTAACTTTGAGCTCCAATGGCAAATAATTTCCAAACTTCACTGTGGTCTAGAAGGTTTGAATCCAGTAGCACAGATTTAGTCTGATCTATAATTCTGATATTGCAACTATACTTCAGGCTCTGTAGCCTTTAAAGTATGTTGGATGTATTTAAATTTAAAAATTTATTTAATTGCTTAGAGGGAGCTAATTGAAATACAGCCCTAAATATGGCCTTCATTTCTGCTATCACACTTTTACAGTGATTTTTCATTATAATCTAGCAATTCCAGTGAGCTGATGCTGTACACATTTAAAAATTTATTTCTTTTGTTGTTTTTCATTTATTGTACTGCTGAGTTTATAGTGACAGAAAATGGGGTAGAGTTTAAGGCAAAGATGAATGTTTTTAAAGCAAAAAAAAAAAAAAAAAAGGACCAAAAGGTTGGAGTAAAGCAGGGTGGGGGAAGGTAACTTGGAAGAAATGCTTCCATTTTTGCCAAGTGTCAGAATCTGCTCTCAAATATTCCCAAATCCTTCTGGTCCTATTAAATACCAGACAAATGATACAGATACTGCTGGAGCAGCATTGGTTATTTTGCAATGTTTTGCTTGGCTGTGTGAAAATAGACCTTATGTTATCCTGTGCTTATTGCTGGAATTCCTCTGTCACCAGACAGGCTGAGGTTATAACTGTTTAAGATTTGAAATAATTTTTTTTCTGAAATCTGACATGATTTGCTAGTTGTGACAACTGATTTGACAATGACCAGTGATTTAGGTCTACCTGTAATAAGTGAATTAATCTAAGTTAAAACATAGTGATCTGTCATGTTTAGAGATACCTCAACAGCTGGCTGACTTGTCCTCTGTCAAGCTAGTTTGTCCTGTGCAAATCTTCTGTCAAGTACAGAAAAGAACTGTTGAGAGAAAATTACATGGCAGTTTTAGAGTTAGTGATGAATTTTTCTCCCAACATACCAGCTGTGCCAGCAACACTATTTTTTGTGGCATTAATCAAATATCTTGCCTGCAGCTCCTCCACTTTCCCAAAGGCTAGAAGATGAATCTGTCAACAAAATTCACTGGGATTTGCCAGAAGCTTTTCCTAAGCTCAGGTACCTAAGCTCCATGTACCCCAGAAGTTTGAATAAGGCTTTTATGGATGTTGTTCTCAAAATTAAAGAGCCCTGTAGTGTAATTTAACTCTACATGAATCCAAAGCCATCGTTACAGTGAACATGATGAAATTAAGGAGTCTGCCATAAGGCAAATTCTCAAGTTTTATTACTGTACTCTACTTGCTGATCTACAGCTCTCTGTTTATTTTTAGCTATAGTTCTGCAATTAGCAAAGTCCAAGAGCAACTGAAGGCCACAGAGTGATTCTGTAGATACCAATATATTGCATATTTTCATTGAAAGAATAAACTGTAGGAAATTCCAGATTGCAGCTTTTCGTAATTAAAACTATTTTATTTGAATATGAACACATAATAGAAATTAATTTTATCATTCCCTGGTTTTTTAGTACTGATATTTGAAAATTAAATTAATTAAATTAATTTAAATTAATACAGTATTTCTTTTATGAGTATCGGGGTGTAAATGTAGCAATTAAGAGAAGCCATATATTCCTACTCAAATGAGAGGGCAAATGTTCTTTTACCTTGACACAAGTGAGTTCTAGATGCTTTCATAGCTTAAAGGCTTCCAGTAAACTTAGTTTTAACTGGCAGTCAAGGTTTGCAAAACACAGACATGTAGCAGTGTACAGAAGGTGCAATATTGAACTTCTCTCTCTAGGCACTCTGTCTTGAAGAAAAAAGGCTAAGAAAAGAGTTCTGGTTTGCTTTCTGAATAATGCTGACCTCTGAGAAGTTAGAAAGGTGCATTCATGTTAGTAAGTGGAGATGAGGTATCCTTCACCAGAGAGAGCTCATACATTGTGGTCACATCTAGCTCCTGAGACTTGATTCCTTTTCCTACTTCCATTGGTTCTTCCATTCACAGATTGGTTTTCACACTACTCTTTCTCTTCCAAATAGTTCTTCCAGATACCAAAGCATGTCTTTCACATGGGATTGAAGGGAAAGAAGTAGAATCAATTTTAGTACAACTCCATCTATCCCTACCTCGTGTAGACTAATAGCCTCTCCAGTTATGTCAAAGGTCTCTAATAAATGTAATGGTTAAAGCATGGCACTAGACTTGGGTACATAGCTTTTGTCAGGGAGGTCATTAATCAGCAAGCCAACATTATCCCTTTGTCATGCTAAGGTCTGAAATCAGATTTGAAAGGACCAAGGCTGTGCTGATGTCTTTATCTGAGTATCACTGAATCGGAGAGGGAGTTTGAAGAGGCATTGGCTTTGGTTGACAGGACTTTCCAAACTGTTTTCTTTGTTCCTGATTTTATTGGTCCCAGCTAGAACCTCTGGAACAGCTCTTGAGATTGGTTTTCTTTCACACCTTGAAGATCACAACACCCTACAGCTGCTTCACATTATCAGTACTGTAGTTTCAACCAACATGTTCTAAAGGTTTTTATTCAGTGTCCTTGCTACAATGAACAGAGGACATAGGAAGTATGTATCTCTAAGGAAGATTTTTATTTAAAAATTTAATTTCCTTCAGAATTTGGATTTTTAACTTTCTTCTGCAAAAAGTAAAGGCAGTTTTAGAGACACACAGAAATAATGCTTAAGGAGTAAATATTAAAAAGTATGGGCTGTAGCTGCAATTTTCTTTTTCAAATTTTCTGTGTCCCCCCATGCTCTCTATAATGGTTAAAGTCTTCTTGAATACTGAGGAAAGCTAAGCTAGTGTTTTAAAAGCTAGAAACAAACACTGTATCAAACACATAGAAAATGCTTTTGTTTTTTCTATATCAAGTCCTAACATGTTGTGAAATGATCTTGCAAAAGCTTCTGTGTCCATAAACACTTGTAAATGATGCCATTTGTTCCTTTAATGTGTAAGCAAGTTAAAATCAGGCACAAATCATTATTGTTGTCATTGATAATAGAGTTCCTGCCACCAACATAAGTAGATACACAAATTCCTAGTGCAGCATCAAATTAACTATTTTTTCTGATACCTGAATATTTTTGTTGACTGGTGTAATCTCATTAGCAAAGGTATTTGCAGGAGCCTAACTAATATTTTAGAAATATTTACATATTACTGCATTGTTTTGTATGTGTTCAGAATCTATATGAAATATGACTCCACAAAAATATTAAAGGCTGTTCTGTTTGAATTTACTTTACATTAATTTAAATAGGTTTTATATCATGTTAGAAGAGGGATTTAATTATTTTTAGATAGCCTGCAATACTAGAACTACTGTGTTAGGTAATATTCAACATACCTGTCTGCCAGCCTTCCTGCCTGTCCCCCTGTCTATCTTAAGTGTTTCTGCCTGCAGAAGTTCTGTTTAAATTTGCAATAAAGAAATAGAGTGAGGGGTTTCTTAAATCATGCTATAGGTATATTATTTTGGATGTGGTGTATTTTACAATTTGACAAGTTGGAACTTTGTAAACTGACAATTGGGCACAGACGAAGGTATCCATTTATCTCATATATGTCTCGTTGAGGCAAAGCTGTCAGAAGAAATCTTATCACATGGTGCCCCATTTGTTTTCTGTAGTGATTTATGATGGTTTTGAAAAGGTCTTGTGATCCCATAGGCTGCCAGGATTCTCTGACTCTTCTCTGTCAATGGATCAGATTTTTGACATTTTCTGAGAGCATTCAGAAAAGATTTGATAAATCAGCTTGTGGTGTTTATTTTAATTGATCTGAAGTCCATTACTTCAAGAATTCATCAGTGTCACAGGGTCTGAGTGTGCTGTAGTGAAATGAAAGAACTGGGTTGACCATGCTTCTGTGGTGGTGATATAGATATTTCGTTGAAAGTTTATGCTCACAAACCAGAAGATGTCATAACTAATTTAGAATGTTGTAAATCTTTTGATGCAGATTATAATTCATAAATCTCATCCATCACATGTGATTCATGAAACGATAGACAACCTTTGATGAGAAGGTACTTTTGTGTGTGTTCCAAGTTCTTTGCATTTTTTTTCCTCATCAGAAATAAATAACTCCAGAACAACAAGATTCTGTTATGAAAGTGGTGCTGTAAAGGTCTCTCATTCTTTGGCATCTGTTCTTCTTCTTATAAGGTGAAATATTTCTTCTCTTTAAGATGCAAATGAATAAAACTGTGTGCGTGCATGTGCTTCACTTTACAACAGGGAGAAAAATGTAACTGATTGCAGTAGTTCTGGTTGAAGAATCATCACATTTGGCTGGTATAACCTGGGTCTCTTTTCTTCTCTCACAGGAGCCTTCATCTGTTGAAAACATCACCACAAACACCTGTCCTGATCAACCACAGTCAGTGTCTTTGATCTCTTCACTCATTCCTGTTGCGCTTGGTTGGTAAACCTGTAAGGAGACCATTGCAGGATCTGAGCCTCTCTCTTATCAGCCAGTCCACTCTTTTTCCTGCTAAGCCGAGGCATTGCTGCTGAGTGGTGGCTGTGGATGGTCAAGGAGGGAATTTGTGGTGGTGTATTTGATCTCTCTAATTAAGGGAAATGAGCATGGGATGACTGATAAGCAGGCTGGCCTATCAGGCAATGAGTGATAATAAATAAATGAATGAATGTCACTCAACAGTGTTGCCAAGAAAACTGCTGAGGACTGGTATCAATCAATGTCTGTTTATCTGTCTAGGACTGTGTCTTCAGATATAAAATTTAGGTGACTCTATACGTTATCAGAATAATAAAGCATCAAAGCCAGGCATTCAAAAGTTAGGTAGTCTTGGAATTAAGTTTGCCAGTAAACTATTCTTTGCCATCCTTCCAAATACAGATTTTGATATTCTTCCTCAGTGTCACACTTGGGGTAAAACTAGGTAGAGAACTCGTTGAACAATTATTCATTGTTCTTAGTTCATGTACTGAACCCAGGTGACCGCATATTTTTTTCTACCAATAATCTGTTTCACTTCATTTTAACTTCTGCATAGTGCAGCTAGTGCTTCTTTTCAAAATGATATTTTGCTACTTCTCTGCAATGCATGTCTTCTCAGAAGTGCTGGATATGTGGTCAGTGGAAGAAAAGCATGATCACGTTTGTGCACATCACATCTGGTTTATCAGATGATACAAGAGGATTCTTAACTCTGACTTTCTTGCTGAGCCTTTACTGAGTTCTTGAGAGCGTACGCAAATGGCAGGTTCCCAAATCTTATAACTTGGCCCCATATTCGTTTGAAGAGACAAAACATGCTATTCTCAAATGAAGATGTACTCCTCTTTCAAAATCCTGCTCCATAGGAGTAAAGCTGGACCCCATCAGTGAAGCAATTAGTTTTTTGTAGAAATATATACTAATATCAGTAAGTCTGTTTCTCCTTCCTGTCTGTCTTGAAATTTTTCGAAGTAGTTATGGCTGAAGGAAACATCAGCCAAAGAAAATGCAGCCTGGAAAACTACCGAAATTACTCTCTGTGGGATAATGTCTGGAATAGCAGCAAGTAACCATCACAGATTGAAAAATAGAATCTTAAGTGTTCACCATCAACTCAGTGCAGAGCTTTGTATGTTACTAATTCCTATTTGCCATTTATTGCAGACCTCAGTGTTGGTTACTGGAAAGGTCAACATTTTTTCCCACCATACAGAGGTCAAGGAATTCTTGAAATCTTTTCCCATCTGGCATATTCCTGAGTTTTTTACCCTTGCTTATGGCTTCTTTTTCATATGCTTAAAGAAAGGTTTGACTGCTTATATGATTATGGGTAGACCTGCAAAGCAATTTTGAAAGCTCTTTCTTTAACCTGAGGGGAGCTGTCAGCATGGCATGTTTTTCAATGCAGTGTTCTGCTTCTCCACACAAAGAAGAGAAGCTTAGAATTTCTGAAGTGCTGAAGTGTTCCAGATGCCATCAAACAGGGAAGATAGAGGGCTTTGTAGGCATGATTCAAGGTGAAGGATTGAACATTTGGACTCTGCTCTTTTCCTCTCCTCAGACTTCCCCTCCTCCTTTCATCCTGTCCGTCCTTATCTCTCATTATCGGTTTGTTTTTTCTTTTTATTCCTCTAGGGTAACAGTAGCTTGGAAGTGGTTGTTTGTGGGCCTGCTTCTCAGCCCTGCCATTTCATAGGCATCTTTCTTTATAGACATAGAGAACCTAACTTATATATGGCATTGGGTCAAGACTCAGCAGACAGATTCAACTCGACTTAATCTCCCAGTCATTTTGGTCTAGTCTAGCCATGTTCAGTCTTGATATACAACACCCTTGCTACTCCCGTGTGGGCTTTCTTCTTAACAGAAGCAATCCACATTGCCAAAGTGTGTATAGTGCTTGACCATTTTTCTTAGAAGAATAAATGTACCTGAGAATTGAGAATGGATATTTCAAAGGGACAGAGCTACTATGTAGGAGCAGTCACAGAAACCTGTTTAAAAGATACCCTAGACTCCCTAAGAGGGCAATTTTTAAAAGTGCTGGCAGCTCATAGCACAGTCTTTAAAAGCCCAGTACATTGCCAACAGGCCAACTTTTCCAGCATGTCTGTAATTCGAGGATTTTATAAAATTGTTTTTTATTTGACCGACTGCCAATCTAATCAGTTGGTAACAAACTCGATGTTTTAGCTCTGAGCTAAAGTAAGAAAGCAAGAGACCACTAAAAGTCTGCAACAGCAGGATCAACAGATTTTTCAGTGTTACTTCTCCATCAAAGAGGCATATAATGTGGAATTTAAACAAATGGTAGAATTAACCAGTTTTCCAAAGTCTTCCAAGGTTCTCAAGCTTCTAATCTCATGGTTTTTGCTTAAGGTGGCTGAAAAGCATTGTTCTCTCTTTCCTGCCACCACCACCGCCAAAATATTGAGTGGCTTTCACTTTTACCAATGTGTATTCTTTCTAAAGTGGTAATCGTAAACAAGTAACATTGAATAATATGCATTCTGGAATAACCATATCTGCCAATCATAAGGCAAAAAAGGAAGAAAAACCAGAACTGGTTAATGTTTACATTAACAATTAGAATTATGCCATGCCCACTGAATTTGTGAGTTTGAATTTTGTTTAGGAAGGAAGGAAAGTGATTTTATGAACTATAAAGGGAACGTTAATTCAACAAATATACTCAAGTCCTCTTTTTCTTCTGTCATTGTGTACCATCTTTTTATTGCCATTCAGTGGAACACAGAACTTGAGCTCAACTAGTATGAATTTTCATGGCTGTGTTGAAACCAATGGAGCTAGACCAATTTACTCTAGCTATGGTCTGGTATTTATTTGAAAAAATAAATTATTCTGCATTCATATTAGAAAAGTCATTCTGCAGACATTCTGCAACAATGAGCAGTTCTCAGTTATTCCTTTTTTACTTTACAGTAGCAACTGCTGATAAGTCTCACCAAATGTTGCTTCTTAATACAGCAGCCCTTGCAGTTTCTATTAGTGGAAAACATCAGGTTAGGTGTTGAGTGAGTTAAGAAAGCAAATCCTTTCTAATTAATTTATTTTCCATATTAGCCTGCATGGGGTACAGATGCTTTCATCCAACCTGAAAGGTACCATGGCAAGCAGGTGTTACAACAATCTTAGCCCAGAGGTATCCAAGTCTTTTTGCCTGGCAGCATTCCAGCTACAGACTGGAACTAGCTTTTGGAGAAGTTGTCAGTGAGATTGATTACATTTTGGAATTTCCACTGATTAATTATCTCTCCAATTCTTCACCATAGGCAACACTGAGTTTTGAGACTATGCATTAAAACTTACTATGTTTTTGTTCATTAGTTTGGAACATTGCAGGCTTTTGCTGAGTTATACCTTAAAGGGAGACAGAGGTGGTTAGGTGTAGCTGTGCTGCTGTACTTCTTCACAGACCACTGAAAACAGAAAAACATTCAGGCAGGGGTTTGTAACTGAATTTGCAGCTGGCCTTCCTAATTGCCAGTAGTCACATAAGTGACTTCTTTGCTACTTCAGCATCAATGACAGATCCCAAAGTGATTATGGCTGGTTTGTCTGCTAGGAATCAGTTTATTCTTAACAGTTTGTGAAGGGCTAAAGGATTCAGTTTTTACTTCTTTGGTTTTTCTTAGCTGCATGCAATCATTAGCTCAGAGTAGCTAAGCATAAAGGAATAGCACAGTGCTTATTAAAATTATGCTATTGCTTACAAACATAAATATGGAAAGAACCAGATAGAAAACCCACTCTTGTTATATATTTACCATTCTAACCCAGCTAAGAGAGATTTATTTCAGCAGCCACTTCTAAGAACCTCTTTCTAACAAAAATCTTGGGTCTTAAATGAGTGGAGCAGTAGACTAAAGAGCTTAATAAAAGGAGAGAGACGATACTCAACTAATGGACAGGGCATTGCAACCAGGTGTTATCAAATCATTCATTGCACTAAGTGCTCTCTCAAGTTCTGTTGTAAAAACAATTAAAGTACTGATGGCAGGCTTAAGTTACTTCAAATCATTTGGCAGAATTGATCCACAATTATCTTTGTAATCCCTGAAGCCCCAACCACTAAGTCCTCCATCCACTTTGTATTTCCTAGGCACAGTTCTCCTACCTGTCAGCTGCCATGCTCTATATCCACTGGAACCCGCAACTTCACTGGATCCAAGAATTTGTAACTCAAAATCTGCTTGTGCTCTGAATACACAAGTGTACAGAGCACCTGTATGGCCCATCAGCTTTCAAAGAGCTAGTAGCTGACAGTCCTGACAGTCACATTTGCTGCGTTTATGAATGTATGCAATTATGGAATAAGTCAGACATGGAATTATATTCTCTCTGTGGATGCTTCTTTAATATTTAAAAAGGTGTTGTCTTCTGTTCAGTGTCACAAGGTTCATAGTCATCCCACTTTTTCACTGTTTTGCTCATCTCTAATATGAAACCCAGAAAGAAACAAAAAAATGTGTTCAATGGAGTTTTGTGTGACTTCTACAAAATGTAATGCAGACATTATGACATCAGATGAGTAATTCATATGGCATGGAGTCTTTTCTCTGGTAGTTTAGATATGTAACTCCCCTTGGCAGGGAGTATGTCCGTCCAAATGATTAGAGTTTAGCAGAGTAACAAGTACCAGAGCACAAAATTGGACAATGGCAAGTGTTAGCCTGATTTATAGTCAGTGATTTTTGTGATACCCATAATGATTTGGAGAATTGTGCCTCTCATCATCGTTCTTTGACTTAGAAGCCAGATTTTGTTCTGTGGCTAATGACATGAGAAAAGAGGCATGGGATGCAGGAGAGGAACTTTTGTCTGACTTTGACCCTGTAGATGTTAAACCACAGTGTGGCCACAGGAGGTAATAATGGAAGAGGGGCCAGATGACTCAGTGATGGGGGAATGAGTTTGTAATTGACAACCATGCCAATTTTGATCTATGAAGTCAAACCAGAATAGTCCCACTAGAAACTTAAAAGTGGGAATCCCTGGCTGAAAAGTTTTTTTCTTGTGTAGGCCCTGTGCAGTGTAAAGAGAACAAAAAAAGGCCAAGAACTCACGCCTGTTTTCTGCAGAATTAATGGAGACATCCATTTCAATATCACCAGCCCTGCCCCTCAGATAGAAGGGGGTTTTAATTGCTTTCCTACTGTTAAAGCTTATCCCCACTTGTTTTCTCTCCACAGTTCAGGCATCAGGCATCAATTCATTTTTGTTTGTTTTAATGCCAACATATTGAACCATTAGAACAGAAGCCACTACTTAGTCCATTACCCAGTCAATTTTCACTTTAAATACCATTCTGTAGGCTCATAAGGGATTAGAACTGGTTTGAATGGTGCAGTGAGCTTTTTTGGTCTCTATTGCACCAAACAGGGAGTTACTCTGTCTCCTTGATGAGAAGTTGTTCAGAGTAAGAGAAGAAAACAGAATTTCAGTTATTGAATATTTAATTCTGGACAGCAGTTTAATCAGACATGGGATTTGGGCAATTGCTCTAGCCCCCACCTAACACACTACAGTTTCAGTTCTTAGTATTCCTTAATTATCCCACTGAGATGTTTGAGGAGCAACTAGTAGTAAATGAACTTGGCAAATCAGCTATTACCCAAGTAATGAAATACAAATACATATGTTTGACAATTCTGCAGGGAAATTGTCAAAGCTAAGATTCTCCATGGATTGTATTGGCCAAGAGAGAAAAAACAGGTGTTATCAAAATTTGTATACAAACAATTTGACTAGAGTTTTAAAATAATGTGAAGCTTCTTTCCCCTTCAGCTAATTCCAGAACTGTTGGTTAATGTATGGAGAGCACTGTTGTCAAATAATGTATCTGTAACAGCTGTGAATTCACACAGTGACGTAGCTCTAAGGAGTCAAGGATTTTACATTAACATTATATCTAAGGATGCATATCAACTTTGCATCTAACCTTAAACAAAGGAGAGTTCAGCTCTACTGAGAAAATTGATTTTATTCAACAGTAAGGCAAGGGAAATTAGTACATTCAATATTTGTAGAATGAAAATAAGCAAAGCCCACAAGTCTGTGTGGTTTGAGATTGTTCTTTGTTTTAGTAATTATACCTTTATATGTTAGATCTCCTATTTGCACTTTCAGAAGTGTTCTAAATGGTTTATGCATCAGTCATCTCCTGGACCAGCTGGGTTTCTACACAGTAAAGTGAAACTGAGATTTAACTTTACATCTGCAGCTATCTATTTCTGTCTGGGACATTTGAACAATTCAATTAGTAACCAAGTGTCAGTTGCTTCTAGTTCATTTGCATGATATCTCAATGTGCTAATTTGTCAAATTACCATATTTTATTATTTAAGCTGTCTTTGATTTCAGGGACAGAGTTGTTTGAATTATTTCATCTGAGGCCTTTTATTCATATGGAAGAGATCACAAACAGGAACACTTCATTGGGATGCATTTACTAATGTTTACCATAGAACAATAAGCCAGTGTAAAGCTAGGAAAGCCTCCCAAGCCTCACTGATCTCCATTTTGCCATTAGCTGTACCAGTTTAAACAGTCTGCCGCTAGAAATATCGACAGGTCAAGTACAGCAGAGAAGAGTGTGTGTCCCAGTGGCCTTTACACTGACAGGTTCTCCCACATTAAAGAGTTAACTAGCAGCCTACCAGCTCGGAGTGGAAGCTAATGAATGAAATGGAGATTGATATAGACTCTCTTTGGAGGTGCATCGATCTGTATCTTCTGAACTCAGCTTAGGAATTCTGCAGGCAGCGTTGCATGAGTAACCCTGGCATGGTGCCCATTAGCAAATAACTCTTTTAATGTTTGTCTTCAATTGATTCACTTATTGTTGTACTGGCTACTGTGTAGTTCTGCAAACTTTCTTGTATTTTGCCACTATAGTAACAAGTTATGTAAAGATCTACAGTAGGAATTTGATTTTGAAAGTACGTGACCGAATCAAATTCTCAAGTAACTTTCTTCACTCTGCTTATTTATTTCTCCTGCTCCCTGCCCCCCACCCTAAATAGCACTAGGTAATTATTCAACTGAGATGAATAATTGCCACGTACACCCAAAAATTACAGATTTCAATAGTTTTGTAAGTAGTTTTGTTGTGCTGTCTAAGCTGATACCTCAGTCAGAGCAAGCAAAAGTGATGGGCTACCAACTGTGAAGTACTTCCATTTATTGCTTTAAACTGATACGGACTTATAGAAGTGTATGTAGGAATAATTTTTTATAGTTTTTTTTTTAAGGGTCTCTAGCATGTAATGTACCTTTGAAGACAACTTTTCATAGGAAAGGCTTCCATATTTTCCACTTAGCAGGTCAGGAAGGGTTGGGTGTTTGTTGAACAGCAGAGGAAAATTATTCCCCCATTTTCAGCTGTCTGAAAAATAGTGACATAGTTCAAGTCTGAGTCTAAATTGCTGTGCAGTCAAAAAGAGAAGGCAATTCACTCCTCCTGTTTTGAGCACCTGTAAGTAGTTGTCTCTAGCCTTTCTCCATGAGCCAGGAAGCATGTACAGCTACCCTTGACTACAGTTTTATGGTTTGAAACCCAAACAGTATCTATAGGTTGAATGCTTAACCCTATAAGCAAATTTATGTATGCAAACAAGCTAGTGAAACCAACAGAAATGATGACCTAATATTGTTGAAGCAGTGAAATTCCCAAAACGCTGTTCCACCTTCAGAATCTCAGTAGAGACTTTTGGTTGTAGACTTCATGACACAGAAAATTAAAATCTGGCTTATGGCTCTCCACATTTTATATATGTAGATCTGCATTTTCAAAGACTATAAAATGATAAAACTAATACCTCTAAAATGGTAGAAGCGTTCAGAGGTGATTTTTCTGTCGGCAATTGACTTGTCATTAGAAGAGGTAGACAGAAGCCACTTTAGTGACGTTTTACAGAAAGTTTAAAACAAACATATTTTGTTTGTTAGATATCTTATTAGATACCTTGTTCTGTCTGTTCTCTTTTTCTGTCAAAAGTTTTTGTGCCTGTCTTTTGTTTTTCTTTGCACACTTGTTTTTCTGCCTTCAGTGTAACCAGAGAGATCTTTTCATAGCAAAATAATTGGTTTGCTTATAGGCTTGAATTATCTGTAATCAAGATGGAACCAGGTGTAAAACTATTGGTTTTGTTGAAATAGTTTTTGTAATGAAAATCAAACAAAAAAAAAATTGCATAAGAATTTAAAATTAAAAAATGAGAATTTTAAATGGAAAATTATTAAGAAATTATAGTTATTATTTTGTTGGCTTTTCATCACTGACAGCTATAATTGCTAGCAGGAGGCTTTTTTCTTTATCATGTGTATCTTCTGAAACTCTCTTGTTTAGGTATCTACTTAGAGTTGTAAATATTATACTTTATTAATTTAGGAAGTATGAAGTGCAAACCTTATTCTTGCAAGCTAAACACATCACTTAAAACAATGATTATTGTTTCATTTAGTTCCTAGAACTCCCTATTTTGATTAAAAAGTGGGAATGATAAAAAGTCAGGAAATTTTAATTTGTACAGAACTGCAGGTCTTCTTGTTCACTTTATTTTAACTCACACATTACAGTAAAATGTCCTTTGATTTTAATCTTTATAGCTCCACTGAAAATTTTGCCCTGACTTACACCAGGGCAGATGAGAATCAGAATTAGGTCTGATACCAGTATATTTCTGAAGATGGAAGCAAAAGAATAATTATAAGTAGTTTTTGCCTTCTGAATCTAATGGATTGTCAGGCATATTTGAGATTATTCTATAGGCAAAGCCACAGAAAATCCATACATCTTAGGCAAGGTTTAATTTATTTGTAGGTTCTGGCAACTAATGACTTTCCTTTTCTGCATGTTGATTTTCTTTTCAGCTTTGGCTCTCACAAATAGCTACAATTTTAGCATAGCATTGTAGCACAAGCTTCAAGAACTGTGATGTCACTATAATTTCTGTAAAAGAGTACGTGAACAAACAACACAGAAATGGGAACTACACCTTAAAAAAATTTGGCACAATAGAATCAAGCTTTTCTGACTCCCACCTTGGGTGACACAATGTATTTTCTATTATTATTATTTTGTTTATATTACAGCAGCAACCGCAGCCTTCAAATAGTCTCGGGTGTCTTCACGCCAGGTGCTAATTTGAGCTGTGTGATTTTTCTCTTGTGATGAGTTTCACATTTGAATCTAATAAGCAGAAGTAGTGTGAAGGCAAGTAATGTTGTCATTGTTCATAAGGAAATGAGTCATTGAGAAATTAAGCAAGATACCCAAAGACATTTTAAAAACATTGGAGCTTAGAAATTATTTATAATTCCTCAGGGTAAGTCTTGAATAACAAGACTGCTTTGAGTCTTATACTGGGTGGTTTTCTTATTGCGGATATTTTAAATTGCACCACAATTCAGAAGTACCCATTCTGTAAAAAGCATTGGAGGAAAGCAAGCTTTCAAGTGCTTGATGCTGTTGGTCAGAGTTGCAAAAACACAAAAAGGAGGATACTCTTTTTCCAAGAAATTTTAACCAAAAATGTAGATGGAGATTGCTACTTTGCTGTATGGGCAAGGTTGCATTTGGCTTAACAATAATAACTATGGTTCTACTGTAATTTAGTGTATTGCCACATCTCTTAAATCTTTTCATCCCCATCCTTTTTGTACACTCTTCTCCTGCTCCACCTCAGGTCATTGACTTCAGTACCATTTCATTTAGTCATCACCGACAAACAGATAAACTACTCTCAGACCTAAATGGTATTTTAATTTTTTCTACCATAATCATAAATATCTGTGACTACATGGCAAACTTTTAACAAAACTTTTTAAGTAGGAGTCACAGTATCACTGTCTTCCTTGTCTACACAAAGGCATTTCAGCACAAAAATGGAACTGTGCAAGACTCATGTGAGGAAGTAGAGGGTGTATAACAGAAAGATTAGGCATTCCAAAGTGATTCTTTACACTGGTAATAGATAAGGCAAATGAATAGATTTTGTTAGGATTCTTCTGACAACCATGAACACAGATATATTTTACAGTAATGTAACTGCCCTATATCTATAGCAAGAAATACAATAACTCACAGTAGTAGTTTTCACCACACTGAATACACTAAAGAAGCCATGTTTGATGGCTTCAATTAATAATCGAAGTTATTTGACTTTTCTTAAAAAATTATGATAACCACTTAAACTTGGTTTAGCTCTAGCTGTTCAACCACTGTAATACCTGATCTAAAAAAACCTCAGATACCTAGGTTGAAATACAAGATACTTATTCTTGTCCAGCGCCTTAAATTACTTCATCTGGTCTGTAAACATGAGTCATTACTGCCCATATTTATTCTAACACTCTGAAATCTTTTCCCCCAACCATCTGATACTTCACATCCTGCCCTACAAGACAGGACAAAACTTGGTGAGTGCATACAATGTCTCCTTCCTTTTTACACTGTTATGGTTCATGAGCCATCTCAGATCTTTCACTTGCATTTTATTCTAGCAGCTCATTGCACTGAGACTCATATTTGCACTGGACACTATATGGAATTTGATATTTTCATAAAATCTATATATTTTTCATTGTTAGTGTAAAACTGATACATCAGCAAGGAGGAAAGCAAAATCCATCAGAAGCTTTGCTTATATACTTAAAAAAAGAAAAAAGTACAGGGAACAGCATTCTGGAAATGTGTTTCAAACAACACTTCAGTTGTAAGGCAGGGAGTGCAGAAGTTACAGAGATATTTTACCCTCTGGACTTCATCAGGGGACTTGCATGGTGAAGGCCTCATACTGAGTCACTGTTTCCACTGCTGACATCAAGAAAGTGTCTGCCCTTGCATGCACATGCAAATATTTATCCATAGGTATCTCTTAACAACATAAAAAGGAATTAACCAAATCAACTTATATTTTTTTCTACCTTTGAAATCCTTGGCCTAAATTGAGTTAATTTTTATCTACCTCTACCCTTAGCCTACAAAACATGCTTTAAAATCCTGGGGTTTTTTTGAAAAAAAACAGGGTACACAGGGCACCTTGGTACCACTGGAATTTTTTTATTACTTTCAAATTACACCATGTATTTGATGGAAGCTTTACACATGGGACACTGCTATGCTGACAAACAAGAAGGTGGTAAACCAACACTATTCAAAACAGGAAGATGGACTGCATGACCACTCACATTACATAAATAGACCTATACTTACTAGGGCAGCACCAAAGGAAGAAAGGCTTCCCTTCCTACCCAGTCTATCCACACAGTGATAAAATCTTTTCAACTCTGAATTTCTTTTTACACCATAAGTCTACTTAGTTGGAACTATGTAATTAAAAGAGCTGAGTTGTATTTATTAGAGAATAAACATAGTGTCATTTTCCTAGAAATATAGGACACATCTTAATACACACATGCATTTGGTTGCAGTGGTGTCATATATACATGTGTTTATGTATCCACAGTCTCTCAATCAATTCCAAACTTATTTGTTCTTTAAATAGACAGAATCTATATACTACCTACCATGTGATATGGCAGTAAATGTGTAAATGCATCCAAGACACTTGCTGATAAACTGGTACACTACTCTACTGCCTGTGCCTGCTCTCTTAGAAGCAACAGCATAGGCAGTGATGAAGCTTCCTGGGGAAGGAAATCTTAACTAGAGCTGGGCTCAGTCATAGCTCCATATGGGCAGAACTCTGCCCATATTTTGTAATTTCCTTCATCCTTGCGTTTTCCTTCATTGTGTTGAAATGCATTAATTTAGTAAAAAAAATGTGGATGGAAGGCAGTTCACATGAGGAGGCATCATCATTGATGTGCTTGTGTTCACTGGATAAAGGTTCAAGCTTACTTGCTCTTCTTAGAAAATTGTATTTGATACAAAAGTTTCATAATAGTCCCTATGGGAAATTGTCAGTAATTTAAATCCATATAGTTCAACACCCCTGGTGATGTTGCTCAGAATTCTGCTAGCTATCAAGAGGACTGATTCACCTTTCTCCCAACAGGGGATAGTGAGAGCAGAGGTTGTTATTATCTTACCATTGCAGGAAAACTTCCATTGCATTTTGTTGTCCTATGTTGTAACACCAACCAAATGTACTAAAGGCTGCCTACTGTTCTTCATTTGGACTCCGCAAGCACAAATGTGTATTGTTTCATTAAAAATGGACAGTGTGGAATGTTTTCCTGCATGGTATTTGCTCAGTTATTGCTATCTGAATTACACTCACATGCATGATTATAATTTACTATAATGTTTACAACCAAGGTTTTCATGTGGTTTTAATTTACATTGCAATTAACTGAGGAGAGCATCAGACATCAGGGGTTAAGAGGTACCTTGTCTACAAATCATGAAAATTGGTTAGCATTTGAAAACAGCATGTTTATTTTAAGACCCTGTTTATTTAAATAAAGATAGCAAAAAAAGACAGAAAGTAGGAATATTTATACTTTCTCATCTTTCATTGTACAGCTACACTGTTTTGCAGAAAGTTTTTACCCCAAGTAAATTTCTCATTTGTTTTTTTAGTGTTTGTGTTCAATAATTCATCGATTCCCAGCAGCAGGGAAGAGTGAGAGATTTATGGTGTATGATTGTGTCATGT
>NC_092426.1:25706355-25721355 GCF_036169615.1 Heliangelus exortis | reverse complement strand
AGTTGGACTGCATTAGCAAAGGGCCTCAAACCTCTCAATTTGGGTAAAAGAGCCTTTCTTTTTACTACCCAAAAAGGTCAGCCAAACCAGCAGGTCAGGACTGCCTCTGGCTGGATGTGTGTGTTTATCAGTGGCTGCTGAGTACAGTCTAGAAGAAAGCAAAGTTCTTGGAAAAAACATGGCCTGTGTGTAGAGCAGGATAGGTGAGCATTAAACAGTTTCACAATAATTTTTAAAGTATTCCCCCTGAAAATTATGTCGTCCTCTGTACCTTACTTTTCCTGGTTTAGTGACTTAGAACTTTTTACCAGATTTGTGCAAGAATTAATGTTTTTTTGCTTTAAAGGTGATCTGTTCATTTCAGACAGAACCTAGGACAATATACAGATCCTAACTAAATAGAATATGTTTTAAATCGTGGGGTTTGAAGATTTTTGTAATCCTGTAGTGTATCCCATTTTTGTGTGTTTTTCTCCATTTGTGCATGCTGTGAAAATTTTTTGTGGCTTGTATTTGATAGATTGAGTAGTTTCTACCAATGTTTTGGGGGGGAATTGCAACAGTCCTTGTCCTTTGGGCAGTTGACATTTCTATGCAGCAGTGACTCATAATTTGCATGGCGTTCACACTGAAGTCTCAATGACATTCTCAGTTTTCAAATAGCAAATTAACTAATATCCAAAGATATATTTTTTTATTAACCAATTTTCTGAATTCTTGTTTTTATTTTTAAAACTTAAATAATGTGGTTATGTTTACAAAAAGAGGTGATGTGACGAAGTTCAAAGTGAGAAATGTGTAAGTCCTATTGCAGTGCTTTGAAATTTAAAATCTCACACGCATTTAGCATCATATAAAGGATTGCCCTAAGTTAGGACTGTTCAGCAGTCATAAATTGTCCTTTCATCTCTCAAGGTTAATTTACAGAAAGGGACCGATTTATTTGTTCTGAAGTAGAGAAAAATTGTATTTCTTTCCTAGGAGACTCATGCACTGTAAGCAAAATATTTGTTTCTAAACAACAAGCTTTATTCTCACCTCTGAGGAGGCAAGAAAATAGCACCTCTTCACCTTTTAGAGTGGCTTCTTCATATTATTCATGCTAGTCTTTTCTTGCTAATTTTATGATTATAATGAGGCAATGGCATGCTAGTTAGCACAGAATGACCTTCTAATTGAAAAGTTGTAAATTCAGCCTCAGTGGCCAGCACTAGCAGAAATTCAAATAAATAGGGATGCAGAGTCCTTACAATGGGTTGGCCTCTTGACCAGGGTGCTACCAAATTCCTAGTCACCTCTCATCTGGCAATGCTTTGTAACTCCTTGGTGTTAACTGTTTGTCTTGTTACAAGTTAGGTTAGCATGAGAAGAACAAAGAGCAAGGAGTCTTCTATTAGTTAAACAGAGGATTTTGCATTTGAATATCTTCAATATCTGAGCTAATACTATATATTACAAAGCAGCCTCTCAGTCACATAAGGCTTACTGTTTAATTTCCAAATCATGATAAAAAGCTGACCAGACTGATGCATCAATAATTCCTGTCTCTTTATACAGTTTTTCTTGATCATAGTTTTAATGTTTGTGCATTTATTATTTGAAAGCACTATTAACGTTGGTTTAATGAGATTTTCTTTTTGACAAGCACTTAAGATTGGTGCCCAGATACTACAGTGATAAGTGTTAGAGAAGATGGATGAATACTTGTGAGCAACTCTTGAGTTGCAGAGTCTGCAGTGTTCAGTGTGTCTTAGAGGCAGACAGATTACGAAATGGTCACAGCAAATTATCCTACCCACACATAAATAAATACCTCTCAGGATCTTGTTGCTGCTGCTTGGCACTGTCTCACTGAAGTTCACACCACTAGCTAGCACTATATTAGTGATCACTAATAAGAGGGGATAGTCTTTTATAATATAGAGCAGCCTTATGCTGTCAGTGTCATGTGTCTTTATCAGGAATGCATCATACAGACAATGGAAATTTTACATATCCTTTAAAGTTTTGCATTTTGTGTATTTGGTTGTTAGACAAATAGAGCAAGCTTTGCTGACTTCATTTTCATTCTTGGCAGCATGTTTTTATCATAAGGCAGATAGTCATTAATTTACAGAATCAACGCTGGGAACAGCTTTTGTGATCTCATATTAAATTTTCCCCTGAATCCGCCCCTTGGCAAAAATTACTCACATCGTTAAAAAATATTTAATTAGGCTGTAGTTTATACCCAGCTCACTGGGGAAATGTTGGAATTAATATGATTTGCATGAATTCTGTTTCTCTTTTTCTGTTAGAGATTAGTTTTGAATTCAGTTCAGCGGGTCGCTGACACTGCCAAGGACTCACAATCGTGAAGGTCAAACAGGTAGCAAATACTTCCCCTGGGTAGCTTCCCTGAAAAGACAGCTCAAAATTGCTTTTAATTATGGGTTACCTAAAAGGCCACTTGCTGTTTTTATTTTTCTACAGATCTCTGAAACATGATGTGGCTGGAAGTTCTGGGTACACCACATCAGTTCAAATCATGTTTTCACTTCTTTTTCCGTTCTTAAAAATGAATAGCATGCAAACCTCAACTAGAGATTTGTAAATGCACACGAACAGGTATACATACGTGTGTGTTTATGTTTAAAACAAGCTCCCTTTAGTGGATTTTCCTCTGTTGCAGTGGGGGGAACCTAAAATTGTCTTTATCTTTCCTATGGTTTGAAGAGAAAAAAAACTAAAAAAAAATATTTTGAAGGGAAAATATTTTCCTTCACAGCAATTCATCCACTGCCTTAATTATTCTTCACAAGATAAGATACAATGTTTAGTTATGCAATCTCTTGTTTATGATTTCAAGGGCTAGAAAAAACCCTGGGGATCCACAATCCTGTGCTTTTTATGAAGAGAATTTAATGGAAATTTTAATTAATAATCTAATCAATCAATTAATCTCCGTTACGTAAGTGTTGAAATCTAATTCTCCTTCACAGCTCTATCTGCACAGAGAGAAATGAAATGGCTGCCTACTTATCAGGATGATAGGAAGCTGTTAGAGACACAAAGAAAAAGTGAAACTAATAGTTTTCTGAAGCTGGCACAGATAACATAATGCTAACAAAGTACTCTTGAATTTGCGATAGATCACAATATGTCAGTGTGGTGAACTGCTGTACAATTCATTTCAGAATTCCATTTAACTTTAGGTGTGTACAAGAATGTAAGAACAGTCCTCCATTGAGTTAGGAATTGAATTATTTGTTTTTCAGAAACTGACAATTATGGTGTATCAGTAAGTCAAAAAATCCTGTTAAATAGTGAGTGTCACATACTGTTGACTTTTGCCTTGAGTTCAGGAAATGTAAACCATTTGCTCTATGAAATATGTGCAGACCACACCATGCTGTTGACTAGCCAACTGTTGATAAATAAATATTTATATAGTAAGTGATTTATATAGGGATTCTATCAGTACTGCAAAGGTGAGAGTCAGTGTGACCCTTATTCTAGGACTGCAAGTCAATCCGAGCTCTTTGGAGCCTGGAATCCTGCCAGAGGTACCTACACTACTGATGGTAATTTAATTGATAACAATGCAGATGAAGATTCCTGCATGCACAAATTCATCTCCAAAGCAGATTCTGTGTATGTGTGTCTGTTTAGTTTCAAATACTCAAAAAAATCCATTAAGAGAGTTTTATGTGTCAGCAAGAGAATTAAATCATAGATAGGGTGACACATTATGTGCACCTTCTGCCACCAAGCTTCTACTTTCTTTTGAAAACTGAATTCTTATTTGTAAAACTGAGTTCAGTGTGTAAAAATACTTACAGGAGAGTTTTACAGTTTAGTGAAGAGCCTTTTGTGGAAAAGTGCAAAAATATAAAGCAACTTTGAAAAGTGCCATTGAAGATTTGTATATCCTTAGCAATGTATTTAATAATTGGGGCTTCATACCATGTGCTACAGTCAATGCAAACTGGACATCTAAATTCCTATAAAGTCTGAAATGAAAAATGTAAGTTTTTCAGTAGAGATGGTACACATAGGGAAATATTGTTTATGGGCAGTTTTTGGACTACAGAGGGCTTCCTAGATACTTACATCAAGATCTGATTTAATGCCCTTTAGTTCTTTCCCACTGTAATAGAAAAAACAAGGGACAAAATGTCAAACTGAACGATCAGTAATTTCACCCTGCTTTAAAGCAGTATATTTTTTCTTTTTTCTCTGGCATATTAATTTTCCTTCCTTTCCCAAGATGCAAGTCCTGTCCTGATGGCTTGTTATTGCACTCTTTTTGGCAAGGAAAGGCCCCAGCTTTATTTTAGCACAAATTTGTCCAAATACAGTAGTATTAATTGTGTACACTATACACAAAAATAATAGCTTTCTTTGCCAGCATGCAGACTTTCTAACAAATTATAGTACTCTTTTCTTACTGAAGAGGTTTGAATTTTCTTGCCTGTCAGTGAAAAACTGACCATTCCAACCCACAAAATCATATTGATCTAAAGAAAACCAGCATTTCTCACTCCAGTTTGTAGGGACTGAAAAATTGTTACATTTATTTGCCTGCATCCTTGTGCTATCCTTCTGCTCTTATATTTTTTTTCTCCTTCTGCTCCTCAGATAGGCATCCCTGTCCCTTACAGTATTCAGGGACCATTGGTCCATAAATACACCATTCTGAGTGGGCCTGATATAAAACACATATTGTACACCCAAGGTAATATACCACTTACAATAAGTGGAGGAGAGGCTTAAGAAGTGCCAGTCAAGCATACAAGTTATTGTGCTACCATCTGGATTCCAGCAGCAAGGCAACACCATTGAGTTTCCTGAGCAGACATTAAAAGCTTTGCTACAGCACATCTGAGGTTTATGGCACTGTCACACCTGAAGTATGACAGAGACCATTTGTAATGCCATCCTGTTCTTGTTCCTGCTGTTTGGAACAGAGGCAGCTCTACGGATGGCCTTATTATCTTGTTGCTCTTCACTGTTTCTCCAGTCAGTTGCATCATCGAAATAGCAAGGAACCCTAGCAGTCTCAATAGTGGGTTTCATTTCTAGATAAATTACATGAGAGAAAAATCATATGAGTAAATGTTGACAATCACTTAAAGCCATTAAAAAAGGATGGAGTGATTAGCTGTAAATTCAGCACAGAAAACTTATCACTTGCACTAAACATAGGCACTCAGAAAGCAGTTAAGTAAGGTTAAGTAGATAAAATAAATACAACCCTTTATAATGTTTTCTCACTTAGTTCAGATATGTACAATCAGATTGTATTTGATTTTTTTTTACCTCTAGAAAGACAGTGGTACTGGATTAACATGTATTTCTATGCAATTATTAGCAATGGAGAGAATTCCACAGTCTAAAGAACTGGAATTATTTTCCTAAGGTAGGAAGGATATTTATTTTTACTGCATATTGACTGAGTTGCATTGCCAAAGTATAGCAAGCAAGTCAATTAATGGACACCTAAATGTAGTGACATGAGGCAACCAGGTGCCAATAATTGCCAGGTAGTGGGCTTGACCTCCCGTGAAGCCCACCTGTGCCTAATTAGGCATGAGCAGGATTAGGGGGCCAATAAAAGCTCACACCTGGGGTAGCCAGGGGGCTGGTTTAGCCACCTTCGGAGCAGAAGCACCGATCCAGGCTGGTCAGAGCCCCACTCGTGAGATTCTACTGGGACACCTTGTTGGACCTTGGAGTGCCACACCCATAGAAGAGGTTCGTCTTGCTACACCTAAATCTTTTCTATTCTTGTTTTCCTGGATTTATTGTCTGTATTACATTTATCATTCTATCACAGAAGTTCCACTTCCTTTCGTGTTTTTTGCAGTTGTTTCTCAGTGGTTATATTCCTCTTAATCTCCTTTATTAGTTCTTAATTTCCCACTGTTCTGCTGATGTTTCTTTGAGTTTAGCTCCATTTTCACAGTTACCCTGTCCTCTCTTCCAAAGATTTCCACAGTCCTCTGTAATTTTGAGTCCTGGATTTTCCTGCCTTCTCTGAGTATTTCCCTCTTTGCTGAACCTTGCAGTTGTATTTCAGTCACCTCCTACATTTCTTTCCTAGTATAAGCAGAAGTGAGCTTTTGGTCTACTATTCCCCAACATGTATTAGGTAATGAAACATGCAGATATTAAAAAAACTTCAGGTGCAAAAAATGCTGCCAAGCTCTAAAGGTGTCTTTTGTCTTTAGAATTGAGGACTTTGCAGTCCTGCAGTATTGCAGGTATATATCAGGCTGCAGAACTTTCTCCCTCCTGTCTGTTCTTCAGTAATAATGAAAGTTGCAAAAGTACATATGTAAAGTATTTTTTATCAATTCTTCTTTCTGTCTCTCTCACAAATTACAATTCACTGTCATCCCAGTATCCAGATTCACCATCATGGTTTCATCTCCATGCCTTCCATTATGCCTGCTGTACTAAGTCGGCTCTCCCTAAAGCCAATTGTATTTTAGTTCTGAAACCGTTCAAAATTTGTCCTTTTGTCTGTACCCATTTCTCAATTGTTTGGTTGTCTATGACCTTATTGATTTAATCTTTCCCTCCTGATCCAGCCTCAGTCTCACTTTTTTGTTTGGCCACAGGAAAACGTGACTATTACATTCTTTTCTTACCAACACATAAAGATTCTAAAATTTTTATTTTTCTGACAACTCTGCTTCAGTTCCTTTATGTTCTCACAGTAATCTCTCAGATTGCTTCAATGTCCTTCCTGATTTTGGCTTTCATGCTGCCTTGTGGTCTTGGCAGAAGCCTGTAAATCTCATTTGTTAGCTCTTGTATATCATGTTCTCCTTTTTCAGACTGCTTCTCTCCTACTTTAAAATACAAAATGTTACCCATACTCTTCCACTCCATCAATTCTTTCTTTTACCAGAATTTTGGGAATTCCTTTCTTATTACCTGGGTTCAGTTACATATTTGATGGCAAGGCTTATTTTACTACATCATTTTTACATACAGTGTTGCATAAATTATTAATAAAGAAAAGTAAAATTTTTAAAGGAATAGTCAAAGACACACTAGGCATGAATGAAAATGGGAGTTTCTTCTCTTCATTGTCATCCGAAAATTTCTATATAATTTTTATTTTTATTGTTAAGTAAGACAGAACCAATATAGGTGAGCTAAATACCCATGTGCAGTTTTACGGAATACAGCTTTATGAAATCAGTAGGCAATTTTGGGCAGAATTTAGATGGCAAGGTTTACAAGTGTATGTGGTTTACAAAAAATTGGGTTTTCCTCCAATTTAGGCCCTCAATAAACAATGAAATGCTTAATGAAGTTAAAATATAAATCCTTCTAAAAATAACGTATTTATTCCAGTAAACTTTGTCCTGATCTCTCTCATACAAAGGTCAGTGCAAGCAATATCTACTTGAACAAATTACATGTAGCATGCAGGTATACTGTGGGTTAATCCAAAAGAATGTGCATCTCTAAAAGTATTCACAATGTCTCAAGCATTTGTTCTTTTTTTTTTTTTCTCTTAACATGCCCGATATGGAAATTCGTCTGTGAACAGTGGTTTTTATTCGTGTTTTCACAGAAGCATATTTGCATGTCCTAGAAAAGAATCAATATTATGAATGAGAACTCCTCCCAAAAGTCTTTAATTATATGCCTGAGTATCAATATGTAATATCTTACGTTTCCTCAGATTTTTTCTTATTTTAGCTGACACAGGCAGACTTTGAAAGGAGTAAAACCAGCAATGTAACCACAAAATGCATGCAAACTTGTTAAAGGTGATGGCAAAATAAAAAGCTCCAGTCAGTATGATCAGTAAAAAAAAAAAAAAAAAAAAAAGCCAGCAAACTGTCTATCATGTGATGAAATTTGACAGTAGGGATTATGGCTTTGATGGACCAGAACAGCTAATAGAAGAAGCTGACATTTTTGAAACCCTGCTAATTAAGGGTTCCTTCCTTAATATTAAAATAAAGTCTTTGTCTGGGTTTTATGGTTGGAGAATCAGGTGTTTTCATTAATATATGCCAGTCAGTCTTAATAAGCTTGGAGGGCAGAGGAAGTTATTATTGAGTGACCTTCTACAAAATAAGCATGTTGCTAAGGGCTCTAACCCTGCCCTGTTCAGACTGATGAATCTCATTTCCAATGCAAAAAGCTTCACAAGAAATCCAAGTATTCTCTGTGCAATCACAGAAAATAATCCTTGTGTCTCTTGTAATGTCCAGAATTGCCACTTACTATACTACTACTGTACAATGAATATTACAATACATATTATTTTTCTAGCACAATTGTCTACATTTCTGAATTGCCAGGAATAGAAAAACTTATTGTCAAGACACTTGTATTGAAAAGTCAGCTCATTTTAATACTTCTCAAATAGTCATCTACCCTGTTCATGAATTATAATGCACAGAATACATCTGACAGTACTGGCTTTGAAAAGGAGATATATCTATTATTACATATTCATTTTCAAATAGATTTCGAACAGATTTTAAACCATTCATTGAAATTCATTGAAATGATAAATTCACAGTTGGATTTTGATTGACTTTTAATCTAATTTTACATTTACTAAGTTTTCATTTTTTTTTTTTTTTTTAGTCGTAATTTTGATTTTCTGTAGATTTTTCAAGCTAAGTGAAAGGGTGTGGTAAGCTACTAAGACACATAATATGTTTTCAGATAGACATTAGAAAATGAGCTGATGAATCGGATGAAATAAGTGCAGCATTTTAACTACCATTGATGTGTCTCACATCAATTTTGTGCAAACTGGACAGTTTCTAGCACTCCAAGACATTCTGCAGATATGTCCCACTGCTTTCTTGCTTTTTGCTTTCCTTTTGCTTCTCTCACTTGGTCAAGTCAGTACTATAAATGATTCTGTGAGATACTGTGCTCATAATAAATACAGTGGATAATGGATGAAATTCAAAGTAACACATACAGTTTGCTGACACTATGCTAATAAAATAACATGGCTGCTGAGCAGGAATGTCAGAGTTTGGAGAATATACACTCTCCCAGGTCACTGTGTGGATCTCTAAAAGTTGAGCATTTAATAGGAAGCAATCAGCTGCCTCACACTCCTGGATCTCCTTCCTTTAAGTGATGGCAGAGTAGATGGATCTACTTCTTTCTCATCCAACCCCAACCAATCTATCACAATATGTAGTGCATTTGATAAAACTTATTCCAAAGCCAGATTTGTTTGTTTGTTTATTTATACTGATGATCAGGTTAAATTGGCTTCAGAACTCAAACACTGCAGCAGAAGTAGATGTTCATACTCTTGGGTAGTCCTTACCGTGTATCATTATGTATACAAATACACTGTAAGCCGGTGAGCCAGTGCACACCAGTGCCAGTGTTAGAAAAGACAAAACTGAGAACCATTTATTTCATTTTTGTCTAGGCTTTTCATTCCCAGGGCATTTTTACACAGCATTACATTATAAAATAAAATAAAAATAATAATAAAACAAAATACAATAGTGTCCTGGGAAACATATCCCATCTTAAATAAGAGCCACTATCCAAGGCAGTGTTTGAGTTATAAGAGGATCTGAGTTATAAGAGAAGCCATATTTTAATATAATAGCACAATTTAGTCCAGTTAGTCTACAAAATGCTCCAAATATGAAAAGCTCCCTGTATTCTGTTCCATTGAAGTCAAAGCCATCTATATACCTTGAACATTCAATATATTTTCTTGATTTATGTATTTGCTGTTTAGGATTTTTTCCTAAACAGCACTTTCCTAAACCACTTTTTTCCCCAAATGAAGGTAACTTGATTTGGCTCCATAACCAACCTTGACCCTACTCAATTTGGACTACTCCAAAGGAAAGGAAAAAATAATAAGCTCAACATTGTTCTTAGCATGTGTAAAACTGATCAAATTAAAAGTCCCACAGGTCTGTCTGTCTTCTTTGTGTTTGAGGGTAACGTGGGTGTGGCTATGAATGTAGATTGTGGAGGTCAGGGAGGTAGCTAGAGCATGATGAGTGATTAGCAGTGTTTCTAGTGGACAGACACCAACAACAGAGGGAAAACAGCCTTACATATTAGCATCTTGTAAGCAGCTGCAATTCACAGGAGTGAAACATTAGATCCACCCTGAGAATGCTTTTTACACATGTAGCGTTGGGGCACCTAACATACTGCTGCTCTGTAACTGTTTCTGTTCTTTTAATATTTTAGTATTTAAAGAAATGTAAAGTAAAAACTTGAAGCAACAGAAAGTGGTCAAAAAGAAAGGATTAGGAGTTACAATCCTTACACGTCAGTATGTTTTGGGGAATTTTTTTTATCACTGGTTACACTGGGTTTAGAACTCCAAAGCTTAATCTTAAGAAGTCTGACCAAAAGCTGATTTCTGATGACAAAACTCCTGTGGACATCAATGTGAGCAAGAGCTAACCCTCTGAGCTTAGAAATATTCCACTATCATCCTTGTTGGCTTCGTGTTGCTAAGTAGTATGACAAGGTCTTTCTTACACCCTCAGCAGTATTTTATGCAGTGCTTGCTGTGGCTCATCTTAGTGCCAATATTAGTGCTCATTCACCAAAAAAATAAGAGTAAAGCAGAAATGCTATCTTTATGCAGAAATCGATACTCATAAATAAAAGAACCAAAGTCACTTTACTCAAATACTGTAAATGCTATATTTTTTACTGTAAATGTAATTGAAACAAGGTCATTCGTTTTAGTGCTGGAAAACAAATGGAGTACTAAGCTAGATTTACTCCTTCTTCAAGAATAAAGGATTTTTGTGGAGTATGAAAATTTATTCCGCAGCAGAAGCAAACAGGTGATTTCCACTTCCAAACATTGCAAGTGTAGCTCAGGAAAAGAGTTATGATGAGAAAATTGTACTCCAGGATGTTTGTAAAGGACTCCCTGATTGCTGACAATAAGATAATACTGTAGGAAGTGTAGTATCAAGTTGGAAAACTCCTATAATATCAGTATGTCTTAACAAAGTGATTCTCATAATTTAAATATAATGCTGTCCTTGGAAGGAGTGATATATGAAATGTGAGGCTTGTGCTAAATGTGACAGGATATAGGGTGCCCAGAGGATGCCCCAATGGGCTGAATTATCTGTCTGCACTCAGACATATAGATGTATGAATGCTCACAGGAGGGAATGTTACAGAGCCAAGACCAATGTAAACCAATTGAAAGGATTAAAAAGACACAACCCAATGTGTTTATACAATACACAGTGTTTAGGGTCTAGAGTGGTGAGTAATTTAGTATAGAAGGAAGAGATGTAACAAGAGCCAGAACAATCAGCATATGCCACTCCACCAACACAGTTGTGAATCATGCAGAAATCTGTGTTAGATCTAAAAGTGTTACTCTCATTCCAAAGCCATCGATATGCCTAATCACTTTTGAGAGGAAGGCATTTTTTATCATACAATGTAAAAATGTTTGTATCCTGTATCATTTCTCTGCAGCTTCAGACTTTGCTTTCCTATTAGCTCTTATTTTCCTGTCTTCCTCATCTTTCATAAAATTGAAGCTAAACATCTTGGCAGTTATCTTTTGCTTTAGCATTTCAGCTGATACATTTGAGTGTCATAGTATTTCTCTATGCCTGCATCCACATGGCTTTCGGAACTGGAGGGATCCGAGGGGTCTCCAGTTCTGGGTAACAAGAAAAATGGGTGGAATTTTCCGGAGATACACGAAAGGAAACTGAAGGAAAAAGAGAATTCAAGATGAGAAGTAGAAAAGACATGTGAATGACATGGGAAGGGCTCCCCTCCCAGCCTGGCACACAGTCACAGGGGCTAGTACAAAGAACATTCATTCCTTCGTTCTCAGGATATATAGGGTCACAAAGTACTGCCAAGAGCAATCGCTGTACAAGATGAAGAGAAAATAAAAATTGGAGCCTAGCTGAGCAAAAGCAGGTGTCTGTGTAATACCCCAAAAAAGATGTAATACCCCAGTGCTAGTGTCAGCTGCCTTGCATACACTTGCACCTCTTACACACTATGTGCCACCTTATGTAGGCTGCTGAAGGCTGAAAGTCTGTACCCCATCCCAACAGGAAAAATCTCTGGTTGATAACTGCCTAACATAAAGGTATTAAGGGTTTTATATCCATGACCAAATTTTCAAAGAAGCTGTCTCAATCTGAGCATCCAGAATCAAGGGCTGCTTTTGAAAAGTTGACCTTGGCCTTTGGGGAGACACTTGGAAAGACTTCTCTTATAATGTTTCCTGAAAGGTAAATTTGAATCTCATTCTGTATTCCTACATTGGACTAAATTGAAGGTGCCTCTACTGATGTCAATAGTGTAATGAAAATTGCTGTAATTTCTTAGATTTTTTTTTAGTATCCTGTGCTAAATAAGTTACATGCTGCTGTGTGCAGTAATTGAAAGAGGTATTTATTCTGTCCCATTCACTCCTGAACAGAAGCTTTTTTTTTTCTCCTCTCTGCTAGTATAAAAAAAACTTTATTCAGAGGAGTTGTTAGTTTTGTGTCTGTCCTTGATACAAATGAATTACATTTTAAAGCAAGATGGATAGGAAAAGAGCAGTTTTTCTGCCAAAGCAGTCCAATATTCAGTAGAATGCCATACTATGGAAAAGTTTTGAAGAGGGAACCCATTAGTTCAGAGAAAAAATTATTCTAATTGTGTTACCATATGCATTGTATTTCACTCTCCTATTGGGGTATCATTTTACAAATTGCAGTACACATGGGCAACTGTTATATTGCATTCTATACTTAATCTCTAATGTTCCTTGTTGGGTTACATGCAGCTTTGTATCTAGAGAAATGTGAAATAACCACAAAGTTCATGCTTATTCAACTATCTACAGTTTTAATCCTAATACAAAAAAAAATCAATATGGAACAGGTATATGACTGCTTTTCCTGTTGCTGGGCTATTTGTCACTGTATTTCACCTTAAAAAGTATTTAATTAATGATTTCATAATTATTCATTAATCATTTGGGAGCTTACAGTGCATTGTCCATTTCCACAACCTCAGAATGCAATTTATCCATGTAATGAAATGGGATTTATGGTAGCACTAACTTTTGTTCTTGCAAAATACCTCAAACAGTCTTGCTTGGTACAGGGAGGATAGCAAAAGCTATTGATGTGCCTGTTTGAAAAGGCAAATTAAGCCTTGTTTCCATTTCTTCAGTAGAATGTTGAACTTCAAAATACTTACATTATCTGCCAAACTGTGAAGTTACCAAATATGAAATGCTAATGTCCTAGATATTTTTATAGCTTCAAGGATTTTATGCCATGACAATGACTTCTTTAAAATGCTAACTCCTCTGAGATTTTTGGAAATAGCGTGGAAAAGAAAAAAAGTATTGTCTAATACACTGTAAAAGAAAAAAAAAAAAAAAAAGGAATTGCTAACCAGTTTATCTGCAAAAGGATCTGCAGTTTCCTGTTGCCATAAGCAGATATAGAGTGGTCCACACTCCACTGTCACTTCATTAGTAACAATCTGCAGCAATTCCTTTGAAGTCAGTACAGTTAACCAGCTGTGAAACTGATGTTACTACAATAAAATCCAGACGTACCATGGCCACGCTTTCTGGAATGCACCAAACTCAGTTCTCATGCTTCTTTCAGTTTCTCACTATTGTGTGTTAATAGTAAAACAATAGTATCTCTGGTACTACAGAATGGTAACCACTGGTAAATTTATGTTCTTTGCAGTGGTCACCACTGTGATTGAAGAGTAGCAAATGCAGTCAGCATGCATGACTTGTCTTGCTCAGAGCCATGCGAGGCACAAGTATAGCTAGAGACCTTTTGACAGCCAGCACAATACTCATTCCTCTAGAGCATATTGCATGCATCCTATACATATTCAGTTCAGTTAGAAAAAAACTCTTTTCTACCAATCAGGGCAGTGTATGAAAATAATTCCATCTCTCTGTGCTGCATGCATCATGATTATGGATGTGCTGAAGCACCAATAATCAATCTCAGTTACTCGAGAATGTGTTGTCGCTTGCTGCTCTTACTCATGCAAAGCATTGTACAAAGAAGCAGAAGTAATACAGGTTGATTTTTATGGAAGTATTATTGTACATGAAGTACTGAGAGGCTATACATTATGATAGTAACACAAGCTTCTTAGTCTTGTTTATTTTTATGTGTTTTTATAAATTATTATGGAAGTAAAATATAAGCTGTGTGGATGGACATCCGCTAGAGTACCTTGGGCTTTTCTCCCACGTTCTTCCACCCATCCAAGCAGCTTGCAGGGCTGGATTTATCAAGCACTTTTGATTCGTCTCAATGAACTGTTTTCTTTCTGCAGAGACTAATTTAAAATGATCCAATCCGTATCATATAAAGCTGACATCTCTTTGTAAGTGGCAGATGGTAACAGAACAGTTCAGAGGTGCAGGGATCGTCTGTATTACGCAAAACAATGAAACATTCATTTGCATCCCATTTACCTTGAGGAAACTTCAGCACAGGTTTAATGTTAAACATGTGCTTAGTGTTTTGTTGAGCTGTAAAGCCCTGAAAAGGCTGCTCTCTCAGCAGCAAAAAGAAGCCTAAAATTCAGCGAGTGCTACCGAATTGACTTCCAATGAGTACAAAATAAACTCATTTGAAGGGTGAGAAAAAAAATCTCTGAAGTTGGCACCTCATACCAAGGATTTCTTTACTCCCAGAGCAGTAAATCTGGGGAAGAGTAAAGTGGCTAATGACAAGACCCAACCTGTGCAATTATTTTGCGTCTTCTCAAAGTCTGGTATTTCCTTTTAGATTCTGTCTTTTTTAGTCTACTGGCTGAAATGAAGCACACTATTAAACTGCCACTTCTGGGTATTGGGTCGTTCATGGCTTCTCTCTATTTTTGTCATCCAAGGCTGCAATGATTTTCTCAGGGGTTTTTGTTGTTATTGCCATACTAGTCCATGGTATAGCTAAGTCATAGCATCACTTTAAATGATCTTGAGTTCATCTGAAGATTGGCAGT
>NC_092426.1:25606355-25701355 GCF_036169615.1 Heliangelus exortis | reverse complement strand
TTTTCAATTTTCTTTTTTTCCCCATATGACACTTTCCTCATGTCACTAGTGACTTCTGTGTTTCTCCAAATGTGTTAAACTCCAGGGTCATTGCTTATAAGCAATCAGAAGTGCAGACTTGCTTTGGAATTCTAACATTTTTCTCACCCTAAACATGTTTTTTTGACACCACTATTTGCATTTGATGGTACAACAACCTTATAATATTCAGGCTGAAAAGGTTTGGTCTCTGTTCTTTGTACATGGATGAGAGGAATGAATTGTTATTTTAAAAAAATTTTTGCTATTCTTTTTATATAAATTTGTGATTTCAGTTTTGTCAAACTGCAGCTAATAAGAACATTTAAGTTGACTGACAGATTTCTGTAAAGCAGGGCAGGGTGCTACCTTTAACTGAATATCTTCACTAATGCAGATGATAGCTCCAAGGGAGTTTGTTAAAAAGTTAGTGTCAAGCTCTACATCTCAAAGCTGCTTATGATTCCTTAAAAGCTGAAAGAATTTTAACTAGATTTTCTGTATCTTAATAACACGAAATAATGTTTTTGAAGACTGCTGTTCATTGCATCATAATCTCTTTAGCTGTGTTAAGACACTTAGATATATTTTAAATAACAGTGTGTGTAATTTTGGGGAAAAAAGGATATCAATATGTGATTATTATGAAAATGAAGAGGCAAGCTAGTAGGTATGGAATTTTTCAGAATCCTTGATGTGTTCAGTCTAGCATTACTAAATGACTGAAATCTAAATAACATTTGGCATTATAATAGAAGAAAATAACCGACTAAGCTGGCCTAAGAAGCAGTGATACTGCACCATAATAAGAAGTGTTTTTCTTCATGCAGCAGACTTTCTTCTCTGAAATTAATCTCAAGATAATGGGGTAATTAAAGGTATATATTTACCAGACAGCAAAGCACAAAAAAAAACATAGGTTTAAGGACACATTTTCAGAAGCCATGTTTGACAAAAAACTTTAGTCATGGCAGTAGCTGTTTTCAAGGCTGGCCCCTCAGTGGGTATGTTCTTTGACTGAAATCCCTGAAACCTTCAATTCAGCTTAATATTAACAGTGAAGATTTTAAGGTAATTTGAAAGCCTTGATGTAGAACCTATCTCACAGACTCCTGTTGTGAGAAGAGAACCTCTGGACCATGCTGCCTGAATGGCTAATTTACTTTTTCTGTACATATCTGCTTGTGTCTTTTCATTAGCCATAATAGTTCTGCAGGCTCAGAATTATAATGGCAATATTGTCCTTTTAATAAATTTTATGTAGTTGCTGTTAAGTGCCCAGTAAGTGGAAAACCAGCTGTCTTCAAGGAACAACAGAATAAAGAAAAAAAAATCTCTTTAGGCAAAACAGTTATCCAGGGGTTTTAAGAACTACTGTATATTTCTCCATAGTAAAGAAACGTTTCCCTTTCTGTTCCTAAAACCATCTTATATCTCTAGCATCAGTTAGTAACTCTGAGACTGGTGTCAGGAATAGCATATCCCAGCTGCATTTTAGAATGAATTGAGCTGGGACAAGGGGTCCTTGGAGCTTACTGAATGGGTGAGAGCTTTTAAAGGGAGAAATCAATACTACAGCAGGATTTAGACAACTTAACAAAATAAATCAGACAGAACTTTGGTCAAAGAATAACTTCAACAAGTTAACCCGTGGAATTCCTGAAGTACAATATGTAGCATTTCATTTAAACTATCTTTGAAAAATAGAACATTACTCTAGCAGGGGCCTGGGAGCATCCAGTGTAGTAAAGACTGCAAATCCATTTCCCTTAAAGGTCGCATCCTCACAGCTGTTATCAAAAATCTCTTTGACTGTAATTCTCACAACTAATCTCAAGTTAGACATGAGGAATTGAAGAATTGATCAATTAAGTAAAATTTTGAAATGTAAATAAAATTTACTTTTTTTCTGAGTTACTACTTGGTAGAAGAGGTACCTCTCTTATGGTCAGAAGGAGTAAGCAATAATAAAAAGATTAAAAGACTTTTTTTGTGAAATGATGCTGTTAGCAGCCAAGAACTACAAGTGAAATGGAGAGGAGAGTCATTTCTTTCCCACCCTGTCCATTTGAGTACAGTCTGAAAGCCCAGTTGGAAGTATTCAAACAATAATATGCATAGCAATTAAATTGTTTCCTTGGGTGGCTTCAAAACCAAGGAAATTAAAAACATAAAATTACATTAACACCTCACTGAACACTGAACTTCTCTGCAGAGATGCCCTCGAACCTGGGCTAGACTGAAGGAAATTATATTTCTTACAAACTTTTGAAGCCCTATCCACCTACAGTTAAGGTATGAGAGATGCAAATTCTCTCATTTGAAATTCTCAATGGTCTTCAGCAGAAGTATACAGGAATGGAAATATATGAGTATTTTTGCATCATTTCTAGAATCCTATTCAAGTTATATAATATGAACGGCTCGCTCTGCAGCTGGAATTAGTGCATTTGTTGGCAGGTTGTGCTTTTTTCCTGTCCCTACACCTTCATGTGTGCCTACATGCCAGGTCCCTCTGGAGCTGCAGCACCTGCTGATGTACCCAAGCCAGGTTCAGATTTGTTGATAGGTGTATTCTGAGCAGTGGTGCAAAAGCAGCATGGATCTCATCCCTATTGCAAAATTCACCTTAAGTCTGGGTACATCTGCAGAAGAATCAGCTGATGACAGACTCTACTGTTCAGAGCTGTCTGTGATTAAAAATTACACTGTTTTATATGTTGTAATACTTTTAATAGGGAAAGTGTTTATTGTATGCCCATGTAATAAAACCCAAAGGAGTAGGATAGGGCCCAGAACCTCTGACACAGCCACCTCAGGTTTTGTTTTACTTGTTTCTTTAATCACACATTCAGATAAATATGCTGTATTAGGATTATGCTTCTGGAGTTTGTTAAAGTCACTTCAGAGGTTCCTACCCCACTTACACACCCTGACCTCTGCCACAGATTAATGCCACCAAAGGTGAGGGAAGAGCATGGACAGCTTGGTCACTTGTCACTTGTCTCATTCACAGCCAGGATGTCAGTGTAAGATGAAATAAGTGGTGGTTTTAATAGTGGTCAAGCTGAACAGCTGCTGAGAAGTAGATGCCATGCCTGGCAACTTCAGGTGGAAAGATTGTAGAGACCTAGCAAGCAGACACCTTTTAATTCATCTCATCAGGAATCAGATATTTGTGGGTCATAGTCCCCTATCTGTAGAAGCAACAGGGAAGGCAACCCACATACTATGCTGCAACCTCTCCATGTGTTAGTGTTAGTCCCATCACAGGGATGGCTGCCTTCTGTGACTGCAGGGTTTCATTGGAAGTGCTGTCACAAGAGCTTCTGATGAAGTCACAGTGGGTGAGGACATGGTACATAACCTGTTGTTCCTGTTGCCTTATTTTCTCCTATTAAGCAAAGTTCTCTCCTAAGCTTGATGTCAGAAGCTGCCCTGAGGTCAAAGAGCATTCTGCTGGGCTGCTGTTCTCTCTTCTGGCAACCAGCTAGTGCCACCACCTTCTGCTTCTTCTGTTTGTATTTGCAGAGAGTACATTTTCTTTCTGTCTGCAGCTTCAAATTGTACAGATACTGGAAATGTAGTTAGGAGAATCATTTAGAGCAAATGCAGAGCCTGCTGGAGTCATAGTGTCAGAGAGCCCTAGCTCTGACTCGGCCTGAAGTAGAAACATATCAGCCCACATCTGCTACAAACATTTTCTCTTTTGTTGTACACCAGCAATGATAGTCTAAAACTAGAATGTTAAACTTCTTTCTGGATGATCTTATGGTTCCTAGAAAAGTCATCCCTGAACATGTCAGGTTCACAGCTTGTGATGAAAGAGGTACAGCCAGGAGAGGAGTCATATTAAAAAAGCCTGGTGCCATTAGCTGCTGTAAGCTTCTGTTAAATACTCACAAATAGGGAACCTAAAGGTATCCTAGACACAGCATCCCTTGACACGTTGTCCTGAATGTAGTAGCCCAGCCAGAATGCTAGAGCTGCAGTGTTGGGAATTCCGTAGTAGCTGAGTGTGAAATACATGCTAAAGAAATCAACATGGATATAAGCTGTGCCAATGGAAACACTCAGAGATTCTCCAATTAATGTGACCCACAATTATTTTTCAGGCTGATCAAACTATATTATTGCATGGTGCCTACCATGTACAAGAAATGCCTTGAAAAACCTACCGTGAAAGTTAAAAGTGCAGCCCCGACAGCAGTGTACTGTCTGGTTTCCAACATCATTCACTTGTAAAGCATTCATTTAGAAACACTGTGACGTGTGTTTTGATACCTATTAAATTTGGTAAACCTGATGACAATAAGGCATGTCAGATATTTTTTGAAGAACCTTTGGTAATGTATTTCAAAAACAGCATGAAAGTGATTTTTTCCCCGCCACTTTGACAAGTGAATTATTTACTGCCTAGTATAGTTTTCTGAATAGCTGAGGTTTCTATCAATGATCTGAATTTAGAGTCAGGCAAGGGAAGCCATCTCACTAACCCTGCATCCAACCCCATTCCCAAGGCAGTTTGACTGTATCTACAGCACTTTCTGCTGTACTGCAAATGTCAAACAGAAGGCATAATGGATTTAATATTAGTGCTGGCCAAGGTGTTGAGGGAGCTGTTAATAATGTCACTCCAGTTATTGATCTGAAGCCTTTAGAAATCAAAGAAAAGTGAGCAATCCCCAACTGGGGAAAGTCACAACAGTGACTGGGTTTTATTGCCAATATATTTCTACATATATAGTGCTGACTTTCTGGAATTATGTGATAATCATTAATCTTGGAGAGATATTTGGAGTCATTACATGGTGGGATAATATCAGGGTGACCTGTATACATACTTATGTTAAACTTGCTTTCATTCCAGCTTTAAAAGATACAGTAGTGATGGCAGCAACATTGGTGCAAATATTCAAATGGAATGAACTTTTACTTATTCTGAGACCATTTATTGGTGATTCTGAGATGTCTGTATTTGATTCTTCCTAATATTGTCATCTCCTCTGTCTATTAACCCAGGAGCTATGTAGCTGTTATTGCAAGAGGCTACGTTTTATCCTGGTGATAATAATCATCATAGAATAGTAGAATCATTGAATGATTTGGGCTGGAAGGGATCTCTGGTCCAACCCCCTTGTAGTAAGCAGGGACACCCTCACCTAGGTCAAGTTTCTCAGAGCCTGGTCAAGCCTCATCTTGGAGGTGAGGCTCAGCTGCCTCTGTTTACTGTGGAGCTAAATTTGGCTTGAAGTTCTTCTGGATTCCTTTGCCATAGTTAATCCTGCAGGATTAACTTTTATTGTTTTATTTCTAGAAATAGAAACTGTTTCTAAGAATAAGTTCATGTTTTCTTCCTTCAACCAAGTTTTTCAGTCTTATGGTAGTCTATACAAGGGACACTTCTGTCATCTTTAGTCACTAATTAATGAACAAAAGTGAAATGTACAATTTTTCTTGAACATATATCAAATAGTTATATAATTCCTTTCCATGTGTAATGAAGGTAAATAAAGATAAATTGAGTAGATGACTTGCAACAGCTATGTGCTGGATCAAATACAAAGTATGTCTCTACCACAACTGTGTCATTAAGTAGGTAAAAGTATGTAAAAGTAGAAGTATGTAAAAGTATGTATCAGCATACAAGACATAGATGATATGTTGTGAAAATAGGTATTGCATGTGTATTTATTTTATGGAAAAAATCAGGCATTCCAAATCAGTATGAGGAAAAGTTACCCTTGCTTTTGTTTGATCCCCATGTACTGTGATAAACACACACATAAACAGAACTGATTTTTACGTACAAATTCTATTGACTCTTCCATGACTACTGGGTGACCATCCGGTAGAAGCCCTCTGAGTGGCACTCTGGGCAGGTCAGTATTCACTGTTGTCCTGTTCTTTGGGAACAGACAAGGAGAAACTAAAAATATAGCTGGAGTGGGTCTTCTACAGTACTCCCTCCCTCCTTACTAAAAAGAAAGACACAGGTGAAGTAGGCTGGAGAAATCTCTGCTTGCTTCTATTGATTTCCCCAAGTACTTTCTTCAGATCTCTTTGATCTGGGCTCTGAGGTCAAGATTTTTGCTTCATTGATCACATTTCTGTAGCAGTTCTAATCAGGTGTGTTCCTGTGTCAGATAAAGGGCTTTGAGAAAGAAGGACTAACTTGTCTTCCTGCATATTCTGAGTCTTACCTGGGATTGTTCTCAGTCATACAGCTTAATCTGGAACAATCACAACAACTGTTTGCAACTTCTCACAGGACATAATTTCATACAGTTTCTTGTAATATTCAGTCTACAAGCTTTTCTTAATTTTATTTGCTCATTTAAGTAATTTTAATTCTTAGTGGTTTTAGAGTACATTCCTTTCATCATTTTTGTACACAGAGATGATGTTCATTTCAGCCTCTCCACAAGTGATTTTCTCTGGAATCTTTCAGTTTTTATTTTTCCCTTCCTTCAATATTTGCATTTTGTGTCTCAGTTTCAGGTGAAGGCCTCATCTTCCCAAATAAATGAATCGTTTCGGTCTGTCACCATATTAGCCTATGTAGTCTTAAACCATCTTGATTTTGTTGTCTTTATCTTGTTACAAATTCACACCTCGTTTACTGTTTCGCACACCTTTCTTTTTCTATTTCCAACCTTCTTTGATTTCTCCCTCCTAAATTTTGCTGTGCATCGTTGTATAGCTTTCCAAATTACCATTCAGCTATACATTATATCAAATCATAGGTAATCTTTTTGTCATTTGAAAAACTTGTTGGTGGCCTCTTTAAATGAAAATTAATTTTTTTGTTTCAGTTGTCCTTTTAAATTTTGAGTCATAAAACCAGAAAATATTATACGTAAACTAACAGCTTTAAGATTTTTTTTTCCTCTGTAATATAAAATTGCATTGCAGCCTTTATTTCCCCAATATATGGTGATACTGACTTGTCTTTCATGTATCATTCTTCTAATTGCAGCTGGATAGGCTGTTGCTTTTGCAAATTAGAGTAGAACAGTAGCAACACTTAATAAACTCAGATTTCTTGTAGATCAGACCTGGCTGCTTAAAGCTTTTGGCTTGTTGTAAGTCAGTTATGTTTAATTCATCATACCACAGACTAAAACCTTGTTCTTGTCAAAATTACACAATTCTATCTTCTTTATATACACAAAACAGCAGAGATACAAAGGACGATATTACTTGGTATCGATTCAGCTCTGCAGGGGGCAGAGATCAGAAAAGGCAGAACTGGCCAAAAGGAATGTCCGCCTCCAGTGAACAATTTTACTCATGGTCACACTGGGAAAAGCCTAAAAATATTGCTTGTGTGTGAAAGGTTTGCTGCTTCCAGCTGTCGGGGCTTTTCCCAGGCAGTTTGTCTCAGATAGTCCTTACTTTTCAGCTGGGAATAGTATATGATAACTCTGAATAACTTGCCTAATTTGTAATCACGTCAGCATCTCCAGTTATCACTAGGTGAAGTAGATAGGGTGTCTCTCTGATTTTGTTACATTTTTTTTCTGGGTTAAATTGCTCAATGAGCTGCAAGACAATTAAAAATCCACTTCCATGTTTGTTCCCCAAGTCCTCCTGCTGCTGTATCCTGATGTTTCCAGTCTGAATAGGTCACACCAGCAGCAGGAGGTCAGCTATCAGAAAGCTGTCTGTTCTGTGTCTGTACAGCTCCTAGCACAGTGAGGTTGTAGTCCAGGGGCTCATCCGTGCCACCTGTAATGGTGTTGGTCAGCCAGGTAAGGCTTTTTGCAGTCAGGCTGTTGCACAGGTCCATAAGCTGTCTGTGGGAACGATTTTGCACGTCCAGTGTCTGTGCTGACTGCTCCCATCCAGGACCAGACACTTAACAGGCAATAACATGGCAGGACTGAAACACAGTACAAATCCAGCCCAGCATAGGTGATAAGGATTACTTATTTCATTAACTGTGAATTATCAAACTGCATTACATTTAAAGGGGTTTTAGAACACTGAAAGATGTAGTTGTGCTATCATCAGCTTCCTTTTTTCTTTTTTTTTTCTTCTTTCTTTTTTTTTTTTTTTTTTTTTTTTTGCTTTAAGTGAATTTCATTCTGATGATAGGTGCCAGATGGAGACAGCCCTGGGGAATGAAATTGTTTGTTTATCCACAGAACACGTACAGCATGGGCAGCAGCAGTGTAGCCTTTCCCATGCTGTTTCATTGCTGTTCTCCATCCTTGCCCTCCGGTGACAATCCATAGAGGTGTGAAGGCAGTTCACAGTCCTTGCCCTGCCCAAATTCCAGGAGTTTTCCTGTGATTATCTGCACTAGTGCCAATCAGCATCCATTTTCAGGAACTTTTTGCCATGGGAAGTTTGTTGGTCCCCCAGTACAGTCCAAATAGGCCACCAAATGATAATAGTAATTAACTGCTAACCTAAATCAAATTTTAATCAGTGACCAAGGCACAAAAGATCATGTTAGTTTCATGTTTTTTCCTGAGACATATATTTTCTTATAATAATGGTTTTCCTCCTAGCAAGAACATCAGAATAATGATAGTACCATTTAAAAAGCCAAAACAAAAATTTAAAAAGCCAAGTGCAATAATCTCTTTAATAAGATCCTTTTCAAAGGGGTGAAAAACCTCTTTCTCCCACCCTTCAGCCCCACCCATCTTCAAGCAAGAATCAACAGCATCAGAGATATTTCAACCATGAAAAAGCAAACAAACAAAACCAAACAAAAAACAGAAAAAGATAGACAGTTATGTCTTGTAAATTTTCATCAAACATAAAACATATCCTAGAACCATGTTTTTAATAAGTTGATAAATTCTGTAATTCTGGATAAACCAAACTGGTTTTAGTTTAGGGTTTATACTTGAGAGATGTTGGTTAAACCTGTGCTTTTTATTATTATTTTACAGCTTGTTTTGAAGGTGTCATAAACAAATGACTTAAGTGTCCCACAAGACAAATGTTCTTTAATCATCTAATGCACTCATTTATCCTCAGCTTTAACCTTAGTCCTAAATTAAGAGTCTTGCAAAAACATAACTTCATCTAAAAACACCCATCAATCCTATGTGATTTTGATAAGCGCATTTAAAAAACATAAACAATCAGACACTTGTCAATCCAGTTGAAGTTCTTTCCCATTTAAAAGTTACTCATTAGACTATGTTCCTAATGCACTTGCTGCTAATAAAATTTTAAAGTGGAATGAACAATGTTTTCAAGTTTCTGCTAGAGTTAAAATTTTCAGACATTCACTGAGACTTGCTAGGAGTAAAACCAAAATGCATATCAGGAAAATATCAATTTAGCTTAAAATTAATAACTTCTAGCCTAATGGGATGTGTTTTTCTGAAAATATTAACATGTTATATTTTTATTTGCATTCCGGTTTCACAGTACCACTAGCAACCTATGTGTCACACCTTTGTGTTAAGTTTTTTTGGTTATTACCTTCATTATCTGCTCATGAATCTGATGTACATGGAAGCCTCATGCAGAAAAAATGAGTAAAATAAATATAGGTTACATGTTCAAAGCAAGATATTTTGCAGAAGCTGTAATTTGAACTGAATGAATAAATAAAGTAACAGTTAGGGGATATGAAAGACTTTTAGTGGCTCATATTCACTGTAATTCAGAATTAATTCAGATTCTCTTTAGTCTAAGCAGTACTTAGCCACAGCAATGGCTATTAGAGCTTTTCTTAAGTAAATGTAATTTTGTCCCTGCTGTCCTCCTTAGGACCTGGAAAAATACTACTGTTGAGCTCTTTGGGATTTTTTTTCTCACTGGGGCTTTAAAATTCTAAAGAACAGATAAGAGCAAACAGCAAATAACTGGATTTAGAATAAACTCAGAAATTATCGCTAAGGCCCTTCCTCTGCCACAATTTGTCAAATCTGCTGATAGGAAACAAATTCTATTCATAAAGATTTTATTTTTGGGGGCCCTCTTGTGATTTGGTAGCAATTCAATTATAGTTTTGTGAGATAGTGAGCCCGGAGAGGGAATCCAGACTGACAAGAAATATGACAGGACAGTTACAGAGTGTTTATGCAATTAAACTTTCCCTGACAATACCTGCGGAATGATGAATGCGTGGGCGGAGGTGTGTGTGCACAAGCAATGCCCCACAAGTATTGCACATTTTTCATTATTATACAACTGTTCAGATCTTTCAAGAATAGCCTGAAGTGAGTTGGAAAAGAGAGTGCTGTTCTGCAGCATGTTAACCAAATGCTTGCTTTTTTTTTTTTTTTTTTTCCTTTTTTTTTCCAGTGGGTCTTGATATGCCAGGTGATAAAAGAACATCTATTTTAGAGAAATGTTGCAAGATTAAGATTTAGCCTGAGTTTGACATATATTAATTTTGGATTCTTAAAGAGGTTTTATTCTTTTTCTAACTGCAACTTTATATCATTTCAAAACTGATAGATACTGCATAATTAAACTGCAAGGTTATTCATTTTATGCATACAGGTGCAAAGGGCACTATAAAGGTAGGCTATTACTGGTTGTAGATTAGAAGAGAAAGGAGAAACTTAAAAGACTTTTGGAGAAAACCACAAAAGCTTCCAGAGTAGATTAATTTGGTTGAACATAGTACGTATTTCAGTATGTCTGTCTTCCAAGGAACTATAAAATCAGACAGCTGATTTTAAGGGCCCTGAAAGATTGCATTGAGCTTTCTAGGCTATTACAGTAGTTATTGCTGCTTTTCATGTGAAGTTGCTCATTTGTAGTGAGGTTTTGATTTTGAAAACATGCAGTTAAAATGTGTTGACTTGGACTACCTCTTTTTCAAGAAGTCCAAGTACAGCACTGAATTAATTCCTGCAAACCGCTGTACGCTAAAAAAAGGGGAAGTGGAATAACTATGGTATGATTATCTCCCAGAGAAGCTGAGTTGAGTCCCAGCTGTGGACTTGGAATTGCTGCAGAGAGAGGCTGAAATAGTATGGCCAACACAAAAAGTATGAAATAAGGGCTTGAAAAGTAAATTGACCATTTAATTACTAAGAAAGAACCACACTGATTTCTCAAAGCTTCATGTGACTTCATTGAAATAAATGTTGGATGTTCAGAATTTGATCCCTACAAACTTGAATTCAAATCACTAGCAGTAAAAAAAAGCTCTTTCCTATTTCATATTCATTCAATTTTACCAAATCTGTCAAAAATTGAAGTCTACTTCAAAAAAAAGACAATCTAAATTAAAAAGTTGTTTGTTGCAGTGAATCATTTTGTGATTCAAAAATACGTGTGCAAGATTTCAAAAATGGAAAAAAGGTTTTGTTTTGTTTTAATGCAAGTATTTATCTCATGAAAAGAAGCTCCTCAATTTCTATTCCTTCTTTCTAAATATGGCTGGTTCCTACCTTGCCAAGGTCCCAGGTGATGAGCAGGTAAATGTCCAGTTATCCTCATTATTTACACAGATACCTCTTTTTGAAGCAACCTGTATTTACCTGTCTTGTTCACAGCAGACTTACTATCACAGCTTAAGTTACTCAGTACCAAAAGCTGTAGTGTATTGAAAAAAATCTGATTTTCCAAGAGCTGTTACTAATACCTCCTAAAATTGATAGCAAGAAAAAAATTGTTTTCATATTACTTAGGTGTTAAAATTACATGGTGGTGTTCCTTTATTTTCAAAAACCAAACCTAATCCTGTTAATTCAAAGTGAATAACAAACAGGACTAAGACTTTTTCCCAAGTTGTTACATTTATTCAACCTGCTTGTGTTTTGTTCTTCATCATAATTATTTCCAAGTCAAATCTGCACTGATTTCCTTGTGGACCCACATACCTCTGACTAACTTAAAGAATTGAGCTGGGATAATTCACACTATTCCTTGGGGGTCATGTTCTCTGTTTTTTTTCAAGGACATTTTTATTACAAAGCTGATGAAATTTGCATATTAATTCATTTCTTTCAATTTTTTAAGATTAAATGTTGTCAACATGTATCAGTGCAAGGCTCTGACAGTGCTGATGAAATGGGTCAGTCAAGCTTGAACATTTAGAGTAATGCAGCCATCTGCAACCCCCAAGCCCCTTGTGTAGTTTAGTGCTACCAATGCAACTTGATTAAAAAAAAGTTTTATTCAATGCAGGATATTAAAACATTATCTGTGAAATGATATGTGTTACTCCTGCCATTTGCAGGGAAAGTATATTTGACAACAAAATGGATCTAAGGATCTCCTTGCTGATTTACAGTTAGTGCTTTGTCAATCTTAATTAAACTCCAGTAGGAAAAGTGTAGGGGGAAAAAAAGAGTTTCTGCTGTGCCAGAGCTTAGAAGTTATTAAACTGAGCTTAATGTCCCCTCCTAGCCTGTATTTTTACTGTTTGAAAAGCAGTGTTATTTACAGGAAGGAATTGCCTAAATCCTCATTTCTCAGGGGCCCTGGAAAGCCGTTGCATTCTTCTGAAAATGCCAAGACTTAATAGAATCAGAGAAATTAGAAATGGAAAGAACCATTAGGTCAACTTATCTATCCCCCTGCCAGTACAGAAGAGTTCCCTACAGTATTGCTGTCTTACAGTTAATAGTCATGGATTTTGAGTCACTGCTTCTCAACCACTTATGAAAGCATTTGCTGTTCGAGCTGCTTGGGTTCATTTTGTCTTCATTGATGGGATAGATATCCTTGTATTCTAATGTTCTTATGCTTTAATAGCCTGTGATTCTAGATTCATTCTGTACAGATACCTCATAATATCATTGCTTCCCCTTAAACACATACTGTGCCTTTCTGTCATGTAGGGTTTTATTAATTTGCATGTACTCAGCATCTTATTCAACAAGTAGTCCCTTTGATATCAATGAAAACAATACTGGATAGCCTTGATAATTAACTGGTATAGATAAGCATAGCCACCTTGGTTTAAAAGTTGTGGAGTCAGCTGTGGGTTTGTCCCAGGACCTTTTGAAATCACCAGGTCTAATTGTGAGGTTAGAGGAGTTAAATCTACTCATAACACCAGGAGCAATATGTCAATTCAAATGACAAGTTTCAGATGTAAACTTACTTGTTCCCTGCAATTACTGCTACAGCTTAATCAGTCGATGTATTTTAATAGAAACTGCTCCTGGTCATAGATGTCCTCATAATTGCTAGTTCTGATACCCTCAACAATGAACAGTGGCCTTAATTGGACAAAAAAACCCAAACCTGGTATCTTGGCTTGCAGATGTAAAGATTGACTCATACCTTGAGTATAAATACAAAGCATGAATTATAATAATAATCAGAAAACCACCTTTTGGCACCCCATAGCTGTGGAAGAGATGACTCATATGAGTTGCCTTGTATAGCAGAGGTGCTACCCAGATACTGTACTGGTTGTATTTTCAGTAGTCACCTCTGCAGACTTTATGCTGTAACAGCACAGTGTGTTTTCAAATTCACGTTTCCTTTAATAGATATCATAAAGGAAGCTTGCGTTTATCATACCAAATACTGTGAACAGCATTTCATCCTCACTGTATTTTTTTGAAGCTGCATGTTTTCTCATGTCATGGATCAAAAAAGATTTAGGAAATATCATTAGTTAAACATTGGATGTCCTTTTAATACAAGAATAAATCTGAGCTGGTAGTATCTAGATCATAAGACCAAACTCAAAAAGTTGTATTGGATTGAAAAATCAAAATCAGACTTCACACTGTAGTAGAGTGTGAAAATGTCAGATATGAAATATTTAAACTGTGAAACACAGTCTTCAACTTTGGGCTATAAAAATTTAATTTTGTGAGTTGCTAGTTCTCCAATTGTTCGATATTTTTAATTCTACAAATCCATGTTTATTAGCTTTCAAGGTTTAAACAGCATTACTGAGTCTATTGAAAGTAAATTATACTGACTTCTGAGAAAAATAGTTACTATGATTTGTTTTCTGTTTCTACGTTCCAGATAAAGGCAAAATAAAGAACAAATAAAAGGAATTGATTAGCACAGTTCTCTCTCTTAATACTTGTAAAATCACCTAAAGTCCTTTGCTATTTATTCTTCCGTATTCTACAAGAAAGAGATCAAATTGATCTGGAATTCAGTTTTTTTGAACAGTAATAATTTTAGGATATGTTGAGAGAAACTTTAGCATCTTTGATTCTATATATTAATTTTTTTACAATTATCAAGCCCAAATTAAAACTCCCTCCACTGAATATTTTACAATAGCAATTCTTGGTCCAAAATCCAAATCCTTTTGAAGCTGATAAGGCAAATCATGCTCTCATTATAGACAATGCAAATCTCCAACCTCTGTAATGATGTTGTTCTAGTATCATGCATAATGTACAATTACAGTGAAGGTGAGCACTTTCTTTGATGTCATGGCCTCATATTGCTCATATCCATGATACTTTTATTATTTTTTCTTATAATTCCTTTCTACAGTAAGAACATAGTTTGAAATACATCTGTCCAAGCATTTCCTATGTAAAATACAATTATGAGCATTTTGCTAGATAAAATAATTGCAACAAGTAGTCTGCCACTTTAAATACTGTCAAAATTTTGTTGGTTTTTTACCTTTGGATTTTTAAATAAAGAATGCTGTTAACTTTGATAAATAACAACAGCTTTGTTTTGGCAGTAGCTGCTGCAGACTCCTAAATCCAAGTTATTTTATCTAACAGTGTTTTGATTAAATTTATTCCTCTCCATCTAACTTAATTTTTTTATGTAATGCAGTTTTCAAGCTATGAAGGAAAGTAAATTTCCTGTAAACCTAGACTCAATTTGCTAGCAAAGAAATTCAGTATATGTTGGCTATCTGGCTTCCATTTTATATATATAACATACCATACTTTTAAGTGAGACTTCTTTTCTTAGAAAGAAATTCAGAAGTTATGCTTGCATATGCAGTCTCTTGGTACCTCCACACAAGAAAAAAGTATTTTTAAAGTATTCTTTAATTTTGAAGATGAAATTTCCCCTGACAGTATCTGCATGTGAATGTTCTTCTCCCATCTTAAATAGTTTAATATGTGTGCTGCAAATAAAGCAGTCAGGTTTTGATACCTTGTGTTTATTAGGTCTTTGTATTTCTCTAGCTAAAGGTGATCACACTGACTGACCGGTCTGTTTTCTACCTTAATGTTTCATATTCTACAGGACTTGATTCAAAACTAGCTATAGTTGAGCCCCTAATGTAATTATGTTCAATATCATCATAGAATCATAGAATTGGCTGGGTTGGAAGGGACCTCAGAGATCGTCAAGTCCAACCCTTGACCCACTGCTGCGGTTGCTAGACCAATGGCACTAAGTGCCACATCCAGTCTCTTTTTAAATATCTCCAGGGATATGTTATATAGATGTTATCTATAATCAGGGAGATAATGCCAGTTCTCTCAGGTCTGTTACTAACAGGGACTCTCTTATTCTCCTTTACTTGCCGTTAAGTATAGCATTTTTTGAGATTAATACAAGATAAATCTTACTCTATTTGTGGTTTCTATAATACCACATAGTACTGTGATATGGGACATGAGCTTCTGCAAGGTGGTCATTTCGTGTTACACTTGTATCTTGTCTGAAGAACCTCCTCCTTGCTTTCTTCAGGCAAAAGCGAATAGACCTTGGAAAATGATAGTAAATGAACAGCATCAGACTCAGAATATATTATGCACTGAAAATGACCAGAACCTAGAGATTGTAACAGACATTACTCACTTTTTTTTTCTCTGTGGTGATGGCCACTGGAAATCCATCTAATCCGAGATTCTGCATTCTATAGACCCTCAAACCACTATGTCTGTTCAGGACAGGTTGCCTATAGCAGAAGAAATATCTTATATGCAGCATGTGTATCTTGTCCTGCAGCACATCTGCAAAGATATTAAGCCATGAATCAGTATCTTCAAGAGGCAGTATCTTTGTGCATTTTTTTATCTGTAGGTTGAGGTCTACATTATCAGTGCTAAATAAACAAGTGCAATGAAGTTACTCTTCTTGCTTACAAGTTTCAAGACTGTAATTTTGCTTTGGGAGTTTCTCTGTGACTTTGCAGTTTACAAAATCAGTGGTAAAAGGCTATAAAGTCACAGCAGCATTCTGAGGCAAAATGAATCTAAGTATAAAAACTAGGAAGATCAAGTGTTGTTTCAGAAATAGAGGTTGGAGAATTGGGCAGCAGGGAGAGGTGTTGAACCTGGAAGCCATGCAGTTAATAGCCTGTTCTATGGATTGCACTCATGCACTCCAAATAATGGGGAGAGGGTGGAGGGTGGAATTTAGAGTAACTTAAAGTCATTAAGACAGAAAGACTATCCAATTCCCCCTCTGTAGCAACATCAAGTACCTTTTATTTTCAGGTAAAGAAGGGCTTTACTTTCTGTAAATCTCACAAAGTTTATACCACCCCAGGTACAAACTTCACACGAACTTGTTCACTCTAGGGAAGGTTCGCAGTTTCGTTTTGGTTTTTTTCAGTGTTTTTTTGAGCAATAATAGTCTTTGTGAGATGGCTGCAGTGTCAGCATTTATCATGAAACTCTTGGATATTAGTTTTGACTGCAGTCACCTTTCTGACATGTGTTATTGCGACTGTGTTTTATATCCCTGTTCAGGATGATTTCTAATGATAATGCTCTGTCTACCTCACTGCTTCACACTAAATTATAGATGCCACTATGACAGGACAAACTATATCCAAGTGCTAAACTCTACTCCCTTTGTGTGATGTCAGTGCCTTCACTCCTTTGTGCTTGGAATTAAAAACAGGATAGGAAGTTATGGAAAACATTTCTGCTTAAAAATAATGTTCTGTCAGTTATTAAACAAGTGATATTTCATTTAATCAGCTCAAGGGGATTATTTTAAATGAAAAGGCAGAGAGTATGAGAGTATTAACACATTCCTGCCCTTGAGTCCTACTGTACTCTTTCCTTGAGTATATTAAAAAGTTATAATTCAGTCCGTCCACAAAGACTTAAGGATAGTTAAATTTCATTAGTTTTTCTATTGTGATTGTACGTAGAATAAATGGAAGGAAAGCATCGTGTTTCCAGAAAATATGTCCTAAAGTAAACACAACATCATGAATGCAGGCAATCAAGAAAGTTGTTATATTATCCAGTTTCCACTCGTTAATTTGATACCTTCAGCATTAAACCATACTATTTGTATTATCTCTGTGCATGTGGGCTTGTTAAAACAAAGGCCGAGGATGGGAAGTTTACTTAAAATCTTGTTTCAGGTGGGATGAATAAATATTTATGTTTAGATGACAATATCCATAGGACTCTTTGGTTTTCTTCCTATGCAGTTCTTAAAAAATAGGACAGCTGTCCTTAAAACTTTGAATGATGGCATTGAATATAAACCAGTCAAGAAATTTTAAATAATATTTTAATCTGAAAGCGTACACAATTCTCAAAGTGGATCGCCGTAATTGTAATACTCTGTAGGTCCATTTTTTTGAAAGGAGAGCATTATGCATTTGCTTTCATCTTGAATGTCTCAAATTTAACACAGCTGACTAAATTCTGCTCTGGTTTATGGATATGACTCCTAAATAACGATGCTGAAATCTTTGGTGGTATTCTGCATTTGCTCCCATGAAAACTGAGAGTAGAATTTCATTCTACTATAAATGAAGGAACTGGATAAAAATTGCTATAAAAAGGAACTGGATATTATTCCTGGGAAGCTTAAAAACATTCTATCTGATTTTACTTCAAATTGAAAACTGTATAATAAATAAGAAAACGAGTGATAGATCAGACAACTGAGAGTAAAGAGCAGGTAGCTAAATATTGTAAATAGACAGATAGACCAAGTTATTTTTTTATAAATTCCATCTCAGAGGATTACTTCATTTATCTTTTGAGAGAGACTTTCTCATTACAAAGAGGTACTTCACTAAAAAATTAATTGTTTATTAAGAATTAATTAAATAGGTTAGCATGGGACTATCTGATCAGGGAATAGCAGTCTCAGTACTTTGAACTTGCAGGTGCTGCAGCAGTTGTAGTTAAGACATTATGCTGGAGCTTTCGTTCATTGCAAAGGGTTGTGTCAAGAAAATCTTTAATATAAAAATAAAAAGCAGTTCATGCATAAAGCATGACGCCCTGAAGCATATTAGATCTGTTTATCTCTCTGTTTAAAACGAACAGTACCTGGTATAGTTTACATAACAAGGCAGGGATCAGCTTGATAAAGCATTTATATCACCTGGGGAACACGCTGGCTCATTTCCTCAACACCTTTCTGCATGACTTGTTCACCAGCAAGTATAATAGCAAATAAAGTTTTAATAGGTCAAGAGCAGAGGACCTGTTTGTGTTAAAGACATTTCAGTTTGACCTTTGACAAACAGATCATATTTCAAGCTTGTGCCTTTGCAGCTGATCATGGAATGATAATTATTGATTACATCTTTTATGGACAAAACCTTAATTGCATCATTTGCAGCCTTGAAGATGTTTTTTTAAGGACAAAGGAAAAAAAAAAATAAAAAACCAAAAACACGTTAAAGCTTAGTGCTTATTTGGTGTAGATAAAATGTGCAAATTATCCAGGGGGGACCAAATAAAGGACCAAGATGGACTCCTGCCCCTTAGATGCAGTGGCAAAGCTCTAGTGACCTCATTAGAAATAGGATTTCACCTCAGAACATTAACATTTTTGGCAAATGCTACAGTATAAATCTGTGAGTTAACATTTGAAAACACTTTTTAAAACAAATGAATTTCAATTTAGTTTGCAATTAAAATCTGTTGTTAGACTAACAGATTTTTTTTGTCACTCTTCCATTTTGTTTAATGTAATCCAGGATATGAGTCACATTTGCTTGTTGTTTCTATATGTGAAGCAAATACTGTAGCTGCTGTTTCTGTCATAGCACATCTGCTCTGCTGAAAACTGCAAAATGATAGATAAACACATGGACAGGAAAAGAAATAGATGAATAACATTTTGTAATTCTTTTTTTCAGTGAACAGTAATCATCACCAAATGTCTTTGCAGTTCAAAGGCTATTTTTGTTAAGCAGACATACATGGAACTTACATGCAAGCTATTATAACTTTTCGGTCTTTTTATTTTAAGTACTGAAAAATACATTTTCCCCTAGCTGGCACTTTCAGGACTGCATAGTAAAAGCAATATTATGTTCATTGGCTGTCCCATAACAAAGGGACAAACTGTTTAGTGAAGAGAAGAATTACTATGCTCTGCCTGTTCTGGAAACTTCAACAGTGGAATGCATCTTCTTAGAGCATAATTAATAACAATTTGTGATGCTTGTATATACACAGATACAATTCAGAGTATCTTTGCACTATATATAATGTAACAAAAATAAGCTTACATTACTTACAGGATACAGATCTAGCATCCCAGTGGACATAAATCAGTAATTGAGGCAGAGATGAATAGATTAGATGTGGCAATAAAAAGGGAAAAGAAGCTGAGAAGAAAATCCACAAAAATAATTTTGCAAAGCTTGTCTTATGTTTTCATCAGAAGCTAAGCAAAATAATCTGTCAAGGGCAGAAATCAAGTCATCTGACAAATTCGTGTACTCTACTTTTATCAGACAATGTAATACAGGACATGACACTAAAAATAATAACGTGTTGTGTAAGGACAGGATGGTAATAATATGCCTTTTATTCATAAGTATCCAACCCGAACAGCCTTCATGGTAGTCTCTTCATATGCTTGGTGCTCTTCTAATCACCCAGGCCCATGCACCATTCATTCCTTACTCCCCCCAAACTGTACCTGCCTTCCAGACAAAGGGAACCCCGGGAAGCTGATTAAATTGTGCACCAGATCTATTTTCTGCACAAGAGCAATATCCATGTCTCTGTGTGCTGCTGTGCAGTAGTTAGATAGAAACTCTGGTGAATATACGCTTTACACAACTGTACAGGGCTGTGTGTCTGGGAAACTCTTGGTACTTCAAGGTGCTCTTGGATACCTGAGGATTCTGTATGTAGATTGTGGATAGCAAGATGCTTTTTTAACAGGTTTTTTTTTGCATAAACTCTTTATAAGAGTGTATGTGACTGCTGACTTCTAGTGGCTGGCCTGCAGATGACATCAGACCTGGTACTACTGTCCCTGACAGAGATTCTCCAGGGCTCAAGTGTGAGACAATATGTGGCACTTGAGCAGAAGGACCTGAGTATCAACTCTATGCAATCCTCTACTAATCCATGGAGATGCATGGGATTTGTCACTGGGACAGGGAAATGACACAAACAGGCTAAACTTGGACTGAAAAAAGTAGAGTACAATTGTGAGGTCAGCATTCAGCAGTTATGTGGTACAAAACACATGGGACTACAAAAATTATCCTCAAATTACATTGTTTCTCTTGCTCCTTGTGTCAGTTGACCCCCCTCTGCCTCTGTGCCTCAGGAGAATACAATATATTCCTCAAACAGGCGCCCCTGTTGTGTTTCAGCACGATATTAAGGTTTCTGCCCTGGTTTTGGCTGTTGTTGTTTCATGGTGTTATCCTTGTATGACCCGAATTTTGTTGTTCCCAATCCAAAGATATTTGGCATTATGGAAGCTTTGTGGAAAAGGCCCAACCTCATTCATACAGTTCAACATAAACATGAAGAGTTGTATAGTGAAATATGTCTTTAAGGAACCTCTTAAGACAGATTGGCTTATTAGAATTACATTATTATGAATCTATATCTATGCATTAGGTAAAGGGAACTACACTGGCAAAAAAATGTAATGTGTGCCTCAAGTCATAATTCCTAACTTCCTTTTAATGTCCTAAATAAGTGACCTAATTTTCAAAAATGAAGAGAACCAATTCATCTCTCACATGATTTCCATGACAGCTTCCAAGTGCAATTTTAAAGCTGACTTGCAGAATCAGGTCCTGCTATTGTCAAGCAGGTGAATTAAGGAAGCTGCAAATTCCTCTGAACTGCTCAGCTGTGAACTGTCAGAGTCAAATGAAACTGGGAAAGGCAGAACAGGATTCCTGCATGTGAAAAAAAAAAAAAAAAAAAAAAAAGGAAAAAAGAAACCTGTGCCAGTGAAGTTTAGATCAGCAGAACACAGTTTGCCATATTAAAATTCAGTCACAAATCAGCTCCAGAAATACTGCTCTAGCAAAGGAAAAAAGCCACATGCTTGTGGTTAGGGCTTCACTTACACACTTCCCCAAGAAGAAATGGTCTTCTAATTCAACAGTTGTTCACAGTAATCACATCCCAGGAACTGAAGGAAAAGAAATGGAAAACTCACGATTGTTCCTTTTTAGATTTTATACTATGAACTGAAATAAGGTTTATCATAAAACTAGATTTTTTTCAGTTAAGCCTGCTGTTTATAGTAAAAGAAGACTATATATTAACATAAAGCTATCAATCCAGTTTTAAATTCTTCTGATGGTGAAAGGTCCTTCATACTCTTCAGGTGAGGCTTGTTAAATATCTAGATCCCTCTTCAGCCTCTTCCTTTTCTTAGACACCTGGTTATGATTAGCTGTGGTTGTGCCACTGTGTCTAGGACTTTGGAGTTCAGACAATTCTTACCTGCTAATTGTAACTTCTTAACTCGCTTGACCATGAAGGTGATTTGTTGGCTATAAAAGCAAATTGAGCATAAAGAAAATCAAAACTCAGAGCATCTCTTATTTATCTGGGCAGTTCTCAAGTTTACTTACTTGGTTTCCTGTTCACTCAGCAGCTCCGTTCCACAGGAATCCTAATAGTTTGCTGAATTTATTGGTGATTTTCCTGAAAGGAAGACCAAATGTTTGTCTGTCTTTGCATTAGGCAGTGCTGATATTATTCATCAAAATCCTATGTCTTCTCTCTTTCTGATACCATGGTTTCACATCCCAGACTGTAGACCAGCAGCTGTTCTTTCTCCTCAGAATATTTTAGCAGTGTTAATTTTTTTTTTTTTTTTTTTGCTGCTGTAAATAGTTGTTGTGTTGACTATCCATTGCATATTATTTTCAGTTTTGTCAAACTAGAATTACATTCAAGCACCTGCATATTTTGTTATGGTAAATCCCAACATTGGATGCATTCAGACATCAGAAAAAGTACTTTCATTTTGTAGGTTGTTCTGAGAGAGGACAGAAGGAGGATAATACCTCCCAGACTGTAGGATCTGGTATGTGGCTTGACCTAAAGGACTCAAAATGGAAGGTGAGAGCAAGCTCCACTTCTAAAGCTCTCTTACTATTAAGAGTCCATCACAGCTGTTCTTTAACTTAGCATGTGGCTCATCTGCTCATTAAAGTCAGATCATTTAGGCAAAGTTAGGCTTCCTCTGACTTACTCTTCCACTCTCACATAGTGCTCTTTACTTCTTTTTTGGCTCCTTACATTTCAAGTCTGGGACAGGGAGCTAAAAGCAGGTAGAAGCATTGCCCCAGGAATGCAGCATTGCGGAATAGAAGCACAGACAAAGACAATCATTGTATTCAGGCTGAGTTCTGCTGTTTGTCATTTATTAATGTTGTGGCATTTATGCCATAAACTCTTTCTAACTTGTGAAATCTCCTGTGGGAGACCCCCACAAGCAAGGCAGTCTACGGGTGTTTGCTGTATCTGTTTGATATTTGTGTAGACATCAGTATGCTCATCATGGAAGGTCTGTATAAATTAATCAGCAATATTACTAATGTCAGTTTTTATGAACACACATCTCTATGTTGTATAAATATCAGCTGATCCATTTGCATGAGTCACTTATCTTCTAACAGGGAAACTTTATGGTTCATGATTTTGCATCAAAAGTTAATCATTGTCTCATAGCTCCATTAGTGTTCGATAAACTGGACCTACCTCGAGAACATTTGGTGACTATAGATGGATGTGACACTTAAGGCACTCAAAGTATAGCTAACAAAGGAAAAACAAATGAGCATTTCTTACATGTTCAGCATTACCTTTAGGAAGTCTATAGAGATTTTGGTCTCTGTTTGCACTAATCTTATGTTAGTGGCAGACATATTACATTAGCAAATTTAATCTTTGTTAATGTGATAGAAAGTTGCTAACACAATGAGACTCATTATATTAACAACTTTTGCATCATGTTAGCAAAAGCAAAATTTGCTAACAGAATGCAAAAATTACCAATATGATGAGGTAATCATTATCATTATTCTAACACCTGATTATATTAAGCAGCTACTAACATTTTTTATACGAAATAACAATTTGCACTATACTGATTTTTATTAGACTTTGGGATGCATAAATAGGAAAACAAATAATTTTTAGGAAAACCTTTTCAGAAGTATAGGGTTTCTTTGGCATTGAAATATAAATATCACTTAATCAGTGTCATTCCAAAATTAAATTTATTGGCATTGTAAACTTTTTTTCCATAGAGCAGTGAGCCATATAATGAGCTATGTCATGACTAAACCAGTAAGAGAGTATAAAGAGAATATGGATCACTGTTGGTCTTATATTATCTTTGTGCTTTGAAAAGTCTTTTCACTTTATAAGTTATATTTTGCAGTATGTAAATACTAGCATATACAAACTTTCATTAAAACACTTTCATTTCACTGGCATGATTTGTATTTTTTGTAGCAAGACAAACATCATTTAGAATGTATTTGAGGTTAACATTATTAGTTTTCCCTGGTTACCTTAGAACTTTCCATTAAAAATGTACCAGTATTAATATTATTATAATAATATTTTAATATACATAATATAATCTGACAGCAAAACTCTTACTGCAATATATAACATGCTACATCTCTATTATAATGTCTTTGAAATAGTCTGATTGTTATTCTTTATAAAGCTTTCATTCTTATACAAGCCATGTAATAAAACTTTTTAAACTTTAAAGATTAGCTATAAAGATTGAGGAAATGGACTTCATCAGAGAGTTTTCATGAAGTCATATAATGGGCAAGCTTTGAAAGCTGCTCTCTCCCATGTAAGTAGTTGTGTGGGGAAAGCATAGAGAGGAAAGCAGATGTTTTAGGGCAGCTGGAGGATGGAGCTTCTCAGTCACGAAGGGATGTTGCATTTAACATGAAGTCCATTCAAGGACCTGTAATGACTCCAGATGAAAGTACTTGAGTTTTTCAGTACTCAGAGAAGAGTATTGGCAGGAGGTTCACCACGGATCATCTTGGCTTCAGAATTTACTCTTTCCTTGGTACACATCACCTTTATATTTCCTACTTTTAGAAGGAGAAAGTATTCCAGTCCAGTGCCACCAGATGAAGGAAAGAAGGTCAAGGAGTTGTGTATTTTCTCCAGACTCTTTTTTTTTTTTTTTTTTTTCTGTGCTACTCATTACCAAGAAGTCACTGGAGAATTTTAAACCTGGTGGTGGATGAGTAAACAAAAGAAGCATCTTCTGCCACAGCTCTTTTTATGGAAGAGAAATTTCTTAGGAACACAGAAATTCATGTACTATCTGAGTGAACACTGTCTATCTAGCCCACTTGTCTTTTAAAGTAGCTCGTACCAAATATTTCCAAATATTTCCAAACCACATGTAAAACCTACAGAATTGTAAATATACCATATAAATTGAAGCATGACACTTGATATGTCATGTAAATTTTATTTTTTCATAGTGCAGCCTGGTTATTAGCCTCATAGATATTTAGTCCTTCTTTAGAAAATATTTTATTGATTGTGAATTGCGTAGATTACATGTTGTGGGGGGGAAGTGGTTTTTTTTTTATCACTGTCTTTATCAGTGTTCAAAATGTGTTTTCCATTCATTTTGTTGGAAATCTCCTTCTCCTATGTATCATTCATTAGTTTATGTACCTTTTGTCCCATTGCTTTTTATTTATGTGCTCTAAAAGCTAACTATGTGTAATCTTATTAATCTTTCTTCAGATGTCCATTTACTAGAATTTTTCTCTTTCCATTATTCTCTTTTTTAATAGTGGGTGACCAGAACTGAGCACAATATTCAGTGTAAAGCTCTGACTATAAATTTACATAATGGCATTGTAATATTTTCTTTATTAATTTTAGATTTATTTTTATTGTGTTCTACTATCTCATTTACCTTTTTATTCATAACAGTCTCCATACAGAGATGTTTTCACTGAGATATTTCGATTTCCTTTTATTGCCTAGTTATAGTTATTTAAAACTCCTCAATATACAGGAGTAGTTTCTTTAAAAGTGTGCTACATCTTGCACTTGTTAGCATGAAATTTTGTTTATTACTCTGTTGTTAATTACCTGCTCTGATTGCTATTTAGATCCCTCTCATGTTTCTCTTGATCTTCTTTTGACATAAATAGCTGTATTTTTAAGTCTTTCTGCACTGAACTCACTCTTCAGGTAAAAGACATAGCAGATGGGAAGTCTGCAATTGCTTCCCTTGGATTTGCTTAGTTCAGGCATGCATTTAGCATGAGCAGGTAAAAGGGTTGAAACTTTTCCATAAGAAGGAAGGCTAATGGACCCAGCTAGGCCAAAACAAAGCCCAGATTCATATGCCTTCCTCGTTCCCTCTTTTTTTCTCAGTTCTGCATCAGATCTCAGGTGATTCACTGGGAAGTTGTCATTTATTAGTTCAAAAGGCTATGGTATCCTGTAAATGATAAAGTGAATGGAAATGTTCTAAACAGCAGACAATAGAAGAAAATAAAATGCTGTAAAAAGAGAGAAAAACTAGAGGAGAAGAAAATCTTTAACCTTATGGAAGTTGGTATCAGAGAGGGAAAGCAGGCATACGTGTAAGCCAGGATACAGTTCCTGGTTTTAGGCACAAAGTGAGAAATCTCACAGTATTTTGTATACTTGTGCAAACACAAAAAAATATGTACAGACACTTATCCATGAACATAAAGTCAAAGGTCATATCCAGTTCTGCTTGAGATTTTCCAGTAGTATGGTATGTTTCTTTCTAATTCCCTTTATTTCATGTAAGTCTGTATTTTTGTTGTCTTGGCACTCTAGTAAAGCAGCTAATCATGCTCAAATATTTGTATGTGTTGGAAGGAAGGCATATGAATATGCTTTTCATATTTCAAACTGAAATCATCTGCAGTGGTACTCTTCAAGGACAGAAGGGTTAGCTGGCACACAGGTGGGAGAAGGCTTGCTCATTAGGGAGGGTTTGTTAAATGGTAACGTATAATTAAGGTAATGGTCACAGCTTGTGTGACAGCAAACACTCTGGCAGTTGTTTGATTGCTGCCTAGGTCAGGAGATCAGCTTTTTCTACAAGATGTATCCACATTAGTGTGTTAGTGAAGAGGTTAGAAAGCAAATTACAGCTGCCTTTCTTAGGCATTTTACTGTTGAGGCTCATAGTTTTGTTTTTTTTACTGTACATCAGCAGTAATATGGCTTCTGAAGACTTCATGTGACAGGTTAGGCATTTTATCCTTTGAGTAAACAGTAATCATGGTGTGAAGAAAGTGGGGCATTGGAGATTTTCCCCATTCTTTGAGAATTCCATTCTTCCTTTTTAGTTTGCTCCAAGGGCTCTTTGGGGATACATATATTAAGCCCTTTAAATAGTTCATAATAAATCTTTGTCTCAGGCTGATTCTGACAGTTTTTTAAAAAGTCTTTTAACAGAGAATCCTCAATCATTTGTTAATCCATGGGGTGATCTTCAGACTTGGAGGAAAAAGACACAGTGCAAGCTCCAGGGTTGTGAAAATACAATGTAGAAAAATTTAACTCAGAAAGGCTCAAGAAATACTGTACCATGGAAATTTCACAAATCATACCATGTCCTGAGTGTGTCTAAGTGATCATTCTCCCAGTTACTCAGTTTGCAAACACAGGGGATAGAAAAATGGGCTAAAAAAAAAAAAAAAAAAAAAAGAAACAGCAATGATTATTTATCATTTTACTCTCATTATCTTGGTTTTTGCTTTATTTCACCTAAGGCTTGAATTGAAGAGGCATTATGGAAAAAAAAGCCATTGTTCCTGTTGTTAAAAATAAAGCAAACAAACAGAAGTAGCATGCCTTCTATTAAGTGTTTACCATTCAAGCCTTGTGATAAGATACCTGCACTGTGGGCTGATTTTTAAAATGCTGTTTCCTGTGTAATATGTCAGATTGTGATTATGTCTGTCAAAAACCTTAACTGCACAGTGCAAAATAAATAAAGGGGGAGAAATATAATAAAAATAAGATGTCCAGTTTATTTGACATTTGGTTCCACCAAATAATTTGACTGAGTTGTTTCCTAAGAATAATGCATGACTGCACTGAAACTACTGTTTGGTATTTGTTTTAGTCTGTCATTTTTGGAGATACCTGTTCTCAACTCTTTGAATTTCAGAAGCATAGTGCTTTTCATTATTTTAGGCTTTTTTTGCAAATTCTGCATAAGCAAAGAAATCTATAAATGCTAACTCATCTGTATAAGAAACCTCTCAGTGTATCTTAGGAATGTTGGTGCCCTATTTTAATTTAATATGCTACCCTAAGAGAATATTGTAGCAGGAGCAGGGTAGGAGTACTAATAAGGGAGAAAGCTGTAGCAAAACCTGGATAGTTGGACTTCTTACCAACTGAGTAGTACATCCCCACAGCACTGGCTGCCTGCCATGCCAGCTGTGCTTGCAATTGCTCGGTGGCCGCAGGTTTAGCATCCTGCTTGGTTCTGCCTATCCAGGACCGGGTCATGGAGTTTTTGTTTGGCAGGTGAGAGGGAACGGTTGCACAGTGAATCTTGTGATGATGGGAATGTTAATAACATTCTGAGCTAAATTTGAAAGTACAGTGCTGAGGACCTTAGTATTTTAATTTTAAGTAGTAGTTCTGTTCCCAGGAAATTTGTAAGTTGTTGCCCTTGTTTGGGGCAGGGGATAGAAAAAACCTATACTGCTTACTTTTTTCCATTATTCTTTTTCTTTTAAAATAGCAATGTTAGTCAGAGTGGGTTTTGACATAGATAATTAGATTCTGAGTATATGGAATTATATGCTTTCTGACATTTTAAAAGTGTTGCTTGACTCTCTTCTGACCTATGAAGCCATGCAACTGCAGAAAGTAGTTCCTAAGGAATATTATACCAGGACTTTCTACACATCCTGCAAAATGTGGAGCATTCCCTTTGTCCCCCAAGGATTCTGCACACTGTCATAACCCTTAGCACCATACCTATGGCCACTGTCTGGTAATGAAGTTACCTGTGAGCCAAACTTATATTCATCTTGCCTTGACACCTTATTTTTTTATTATTGAACCATTCTAAATTAGCTTTAAAAGTTGTTTTATGAAGAAAAGTATTTCCTGCCTTCTTTACTTAAAAATTTTTATAAAACACCAGTTTGCATTGGACACAGCAATATACATCCAGGTAAGGTTCAAACTGGGAAAAAAACACATCTTGGTAGAGTCCATATGACTGAAATACAAAGCTCAGAATAGAAACCTGTTTGCAGTTTTAAGCTGTTGTTCACTGTTAGCAAAAATGAACCCCAGATACTTGCTGTGTTTATAAAAAATACGAGGTCAAATGATGCCACCCTTTTTTTGCCATTTCCCCTGTGTGAACAAAAGTGGTAGGTCAGGTGGTCCTCTGTGTTTATTGATGCTAAACCAGGAAGCATTTGCCATTAGCAATGTCTGTGCCTGCACATGTATGCTTGCTTGGTTTAAATATATGCCCAATAGCTACACAGCTTTCCAGAAAGATTATTCAGCAAGGTTACACAATTTGAGCAAAGTGATTTTTTGGCAGGATTCTCTACACATTGATATAGCAATCCAGTAGATACCAGTAACCAGTTACTGCCCCTTGGTTAGACTTCATGGAAGATTCATGTATATAGAATAGTGTATTAAAGTAAACTTACAAAAGCAAAGAGCAATCATTGCAAATGTAATTTTTTTCTTCCTCTTTGGGATTCTAATTTTAAAAGCATTAAAGAAGACAGCTGCTCACGCTGTGATATGCGCTAAACAGCCTGAAGGATGGAAAAAAATATATTTGTAGCTCATAATAACTATTGACCTTTCTGATATACAATGTTCTCTGTGTTAGCTATTCTGTTCTATCAACAGTGAAGACTGAACATGACTTTTTAATAGAAAACATGGGGTTTCAAGCTGCTTTCACAAAGGTGTTTATGTATTGTTATTTTGTATTGTAGTACAAAGACAAAGTCCTGATGCCCTTTGTCTGACATCATGTTTGTCATAAAAAAGCCCCACTGTTACTGACTGTTTTATACGAGGAATTGGCTCATAACCATTTTATGGTTGTGATAAAAGCATTGCTCCACTAGATCCAGGACACAGGTACTGAAAATAGAATCCCCCAAATACCACAGCAGCACAAGTGGCTCTATCTATGGAGATGTTCCTCTAAGATTTGACACACTCACTTTTTGTCTTCATACTGTTTGTTCCTTGGTATATATATGCAGGCTGCTGCATACCCTTTACTGGACGTCATGTGCTCTCAAGACTGTTTTTTATGATACTCCATTTTTGTCTTGAACTTTCCTCCTGCTTAGTGGCAGAGTGAAGAAACATCCACTAGCAACAGCTTGACTTAGCACTTGTGTATTTTTCCCCAGAGTGGGATTGTCCAAACGTTGATGGAGCAGCTGAGGTAACTCGGCTGCTCTTCTTTGCCTCAGGGTAAAATCTTCACCAAAAAGAACCTCCCATTTGGCATATGAAAAACTGGAGAGCAACCTCTTTATTGTGCTTTTTAAGCCCAAGCAGGCTGGCAATGTTAGGCAACATCAGAAGAGAGTTTCTAATGTTTGTTGGGGGGGGGGGGGGGCTTTATGCCACGTGCTGTGAAGGAACTTTAGTGGGCCATTATTGGCAGCTCTGAACCACAGTTTTTTTCACAGCTATGCTCTGGAGTGTCAGCTAATGATTCACAAGTTACTAGGCAAGAGGAGACAACTAGCAAGAGAGAAAAAACACCCTTCATTGATCCTTGTAGGGCATGAAAGAGGGGGAACAGCATCAGCATTTAATGTTTTGTGCTGAAACAAAATCCTTGAAATTGTTTATAAGAAGTTGTTCAGTAAGTATAATGATCATTTAAGTTTTGGAAACCAGCCACATCTCAGAGGACATTTAGCATCTAGTCCTGTATTTCTCACAGGACTGTGAAGCTCTCAGGGAATTCAGTTAACTTTTTACCCTCAAAACTAGTCTGGGTCCTTTTTATTCTTTTGCTTCTTCTTTATTTCCTAGTTTCTTTTCTCTGCACCCGTTCCCTATAGGAGGATAGATGTGCTATACTCTCCTAACAAAACCAGCAAAACCTTTCCTGGCCATTGGATTTGTTCTCTTTCAAACTTTATTGGAATTGCTGCAATGCATGAAAACAGCAGGTGATGATATCACTGTGCTGATTTTCTTAGGGACTGTCACTTAGCCTTGAAAAATTTATGAGTGTTACTGATCCGACAGGAAACCAAGCTAACAGGTCAGGTCAGATTATTCATTCTGTTCCTTAAAATAAATTAACTTTAAATGTAAAATTGTAGAAGCAAGTTTGAGCTTCATACACAGTATGGCTTATGTACCGCTCACTCACTAGACCATAACAGCTCTTCCAGAGTTGTTCCGGTCTATTGGATGACTGTGGATACATTTGAGGGTGTTTAGATAATGGATTGAAGCCCAGTAGACTGTAACATTTCCAAAGGCTTTTTCAGAGTTTAAGTTTCCTACTGTCATTAGTTCTCTTAATAGCAAATCTTTATTATGTTTACAAACAGGCAAAAAAGCTCTATGTGTTTCATAGATTTGTTGTCAAATATGCCTTTCAACCTTATCAGAGTAACAAAAATCTTATTCATAGTTTCATCCTGGAAACACTTTATTTATAGCTCTCTATCCTGGCACCTAACTTATTAGATATATTTTACCGTGTAGAAAGAATTCCGTGGGATAAAGTTTACATGGAAAGTAAACTGCATATGTTGGGAATTAATAGCCCGATGAGACATATTTAGACTAGATAGAGGAGAAATAGAAGGAGATGCAGAAAAGAAAGCTTTGAGTAGCATTAAATAAAGTAATATTTCTTAGTCAAATAAAGAATAGTTCAGATTACTTTGGTTCCACAAGGACAAGAGAACATTCAGAAATTTCTCTGTATAGTAATGGGGAAAGCCTATCAATGAGTTTGTATTTTAAGTTGTCTTTTCTAATGACAGACAGTACATGGGCCTAGTCTGGATTGAACAGGGTAAGCTCATTATTTGTAACACTACAGAATACCATTGAAAAGTATGGCTTATTTCTCTGCAGATGCAGTCTTTTGTGTTCCCAAAGTATAGTATGTACCTAGTAGTTTTTGGAGTTATAAAACCAGCAAACTGAGTGTTAACAGTCACAGACAAATAGAGCTTGCTCATTAAAGTTGTGTTGTGTATATATATAATAGTTATTTGAAACTATAACTTATTTTGCCAGTAATTGCATGCATAGTATTGCTTATCCATTAAGCTCCTCTAGAGAATTTGGCTTACTTTTGGCTGTGGTTAATGTTAAGTCTGATGTATTTTGGGGAATACCACAAGCATATTTCAAAGGCTGTTGTAACCACATACATCAGACTGTATGTTGGCATGTGCAACCAAAGCTCTAAGCAACAGGCCACACAGGATGCTAGAAATGATAACATAATAATTTGGAATGTGATCCAAGACTTTTCATAGTATTCCCACTTACTTAAATGGGATCAGGCTCCAGTGACTGAAGTTTCCCAAGGGTAGGGAAACTGTAGTACTTGAGACACATGTGGTATCTATCAGCTGCTCCGGAAAGACTTGCATCTTCTGGAGGTCCTGTGTGACACTGCCATTCCTGGGCATATCTCTGGTGTGGGCAAATAAATGAAGTCTTTGGTCACTTAGAATTCATCCCTGAAATGAAGGAACAGTTCCTCTTAGTGCATTTCTAATAGTCTGTCCCATTAAGTTTGCTACAGGTAAGCTTCGGTGTTTTCATTCCTTCCTTTGGAGGAAATTTTAAGCAAATTGGAAAGTCAGGATTAACTATGCAAAATTAAAAATATGAACTATGCTGTCTTGTGGCCAAACAGTTCAAGTCAACAGGTTCCTGTATAATATCCAAGTTCTTGTAAAACCAGTGTATAAGGTGGATCAGATATTGAACATATTCTCCCACTTCTGTGCTGTTGTATTTAAGTTCAGAGACTTGACTTCTTCCTGAATGCATGTACTTTTATCACATTAGAAAGCTATATCTGAGTTAGTCACTTGTTTTCCCAGTTTCAAAAATCTGTTCTTAACAGTGTGCACCATCATGTGTGGAGTATAACCTAGTAATTTCATATTGTGATAATAAAAATAACCATACCTCTGTAAGTGTAGGTATAAAAAGTATTTTAAATATTATACATAAAAAATACATAAGCCTTCAGTGTCAAATTAGTTGTGAAAAATTAAGGATTTTATATAATTACAACCTAGTTGAAAGAATCTGAGATACCTGTGCATTTCATCAGGTTTTGGATCTGAAAAATTTGGAGGGATAAAAGAGAAAACAAACAAACAAAAAAATTTAAAGAAACAGCCTTCAACAAGAGTCTGGTAGGATTTAAAGTTTTTATGCCTTTGAATTTCTAATAGGCTTATAGGTCATGAAAAGTGAATTGTCTTTATCTTGGAGGTAGAATGACAAGAAAGAACAATTTATTATCTTGTCTGAAAACACTACATAGCAATAAATTCTTTAAAAGAAGTCATTCTTCTTTCCCTTTCTTTTGGAAGAGCTGCTGTGAGCTTTCCTCTTTTCAGTGAGACCTTGGCCATAACCCAGTGTTATTCCCCCTGTGTAAAGGAACGAAGGGAATTAAGCCACCATCTTCATCATGAGCCTGGCATCTTCAGCTTTTCAGTAAATAGCAGAACAGAAATTTTAAGAGTTTCACCAAGATAGATACCTGTACCATGAATATCAGATCCAGATCTGGTTATTCATGAACTCAAGTTTCTGTTTTTAATTGGGAGAGCTTACAGCAAAAATTTTATTCCTAAAACTCTTTTTAGAAATACTGTTACCTTGGAAGAATGAATTAACCTCTTCCTTGCCACCTACAATGTTAACTGAATATTTAACTTAGTCCTTGATTTTGCAAGATGCTGAGCACACCAGCAAGACCAAGAGAGCACCTCTAGAAATTGCTAGTTCTGTGCTGATCAGTGATCTCCAGCCAGGCTGCCTGTGCACATAAATATTCCTAAGTGGTTCATCAGAATAGTCCAAGAATCTTCAGCACCTTCCTAGACCAAGCTTTAGATTCCACTAGTTGCCCAAGTTAAGCCTGCAATCAGACTGAACCCACTCCATTTTAAACCATGCATTTGCACAAGTGCTAAGTATAATTTCATAGTAACTTGCAATTATTTGCAATAAATTTTCTTAACTTGAAGCTTCTGAACTGTATTTGCTGGGTGAGTAGTCAGAAAAAATCTACCTTTTATCTTATAAAATGATCAAATTTGATCTGTAAGCTACTGAGACAATGACCTTGTCTACAGTGCTTTCTTGAGAGTCACTTTTCTGATTAAAAACATACTTTAAGAGGCAATAATTTGAGAGAAAATAGGAGAGTTCACTACTCAAGGTTAAATTTTTCTAGAAAGACTTTTAATGCTTGGTTACAGACAATAATCTGCACAGAAGAAATAGAAACATTTTCAAAGATGCATCCAGCCCAACTGAAAATGATAGATTTACATTACCTAATTATTCATCTGAACATAATGACTCTCAGTTGCCTATGCAAAGGATTATAACCCTTCAAGAAAATATGGAAAGAGGTTTGCAAGTATAAAAGATAATATGAGAAGAGAGCTCCCTTTTTCTTACTGTGTTGTATGTTCTCTTTGTTTCTCCTTTAAGAGTTGTACAGCTGGTGTTTCAGAATGTCTCTTTAAAATTAAATAGACACTTGTTTTCAAGGAAGATAAATGAAAGCCAGCTGAAAATTTCCTGAAATGCTATCAAATCCAGAATTTCCAGTATGCCAAACCATAAGCTTTTTTCCCTCCAACCCTCTGAAATTCCATGCTGGCGTTTGGTTTTCCCTCTGCAGCTTCTGATCCTTCTAGGAACGATAAGCCCATCTCTTACGTTTGCATGCAAAAATGCATTTTTCTTCTCTTAGTTCTTCTTAACGCATGTGAGGGGGAAAAAGCAGGAGTTGGTGAATATTTATTCAGGCTGCTTTGACTGCATTTTGTTATTTAAGACATAAATCGAACTTGGAACTTCTTCTTTCCTGAGGGACAAATAGTTTCTGAATTTGCATGTGCTTGTGGATCAGTCATAGGGATGGTACTTCTGCTTTTGCTGTGTAATAGCAATTATTTGCATTGCTTTATATTGTTTTGCATTCAAGTGGTCAGGCTGCACACAGACTGAGAGTTCAGCTGCAGATCCCTGCAGGATCAGAGCCACGGACCTCAGCCCTCCAGTTACCTGCATGTTTATCAGTAAACATTCCACCAACACCACAAGAAGTCTTCCAGCAGGTGAATTTAAACAGTGCGTGACTGCTCTGTGGGACCTGGGCCCAAGATTATTCCCAAGACAAAGCCCTAACCTAAGGATCGGAGCTACAAGTCTTGCTCACAAAGAAATACTTTAAGTAAGAAATACTTAGAAAGAGTTAAGTAATTTTGTTAATTAGCTACTTGTTCATTCTATCTCACCGAGTGGCTCTGTGGCTCTTAGTTGTTTTAGCATTTCTGACAGTTTTGTATGGGCATAGTGGGTTGCAGCTTCATGCTCTTTGAGATGGACAATGTATTCCTTATACCCAAAAGTCTCATCCTGCATTAGCAGCTTTGGAAGTGGAAAGAGAAGAGGTTTATTCCTTTAGCAGTATCTGCTGAAGATGTTTAAGGACACACAAAGGCAAGTGCTTTCCCAACAGAGTACACAGTTATCTGTTCTGCAAAGACAATCCAGACTTACTTTTTATACTTCTGTGCCTGACAGTGCATAGTGCTTTTATTCACATGCAGCGAGCATTGACTTTTATCATATTATTAGCATTCTAAACTCACAGTTTCAGAGGTTTATGACTCAACAGTGGTTTAGACTCAGTAAATTCAGCCCAGGAGCACTATTTTTCAGTGTAAAAGACATCTTTAGTTACTCCAGTATCAAGCAAAGCAGACCTTGCTTATTTCAGGCTTTTTAAAAGGTCTTAGATTACAAATGTAAAAAACAAACAAACAAAAACCAAACAAAAAAATCACCTTGAAAAAATGAAATCCAACATAGTTTAATTCTGGTGTTTCTCACCTTGCTGGCTTCCTTTGACAAAACTGGAAAAAAAAAGATAAGGCTAAGTGACAGGCATTTAAAATCAGCTCCTAAGAACTCTTAATGGACCATATTCCATATATTCCTGTGCAAATCTCACTGACATCAGCAGATGCATTCTATACACATCCTAATTTTAAAATCCTGCATGCATAATCACCATTAGCATTGTTACAGTATCTTCCATGGCTGGATGAAACTCTGAATGCAGATTTGTACTATCAGCCATAATGGTTCTCTCCTGAGAGAAATTCAGAAAGCTATTCATAAGCTATTCTGGACTTTTAGGTAACTAATCCCATCTCACACTATACTCTCAGGTACCTTTTGCCAAAGAAAATCAAACACTTCAGTATACATATTTATATGACAGACACCGTTCCAGTCTGGTGGATGAATTACATGCATTTTATAACAACATTCACTTACAGAGATGTATAGGTTTGTACATATTATAGTAACTGCAAAATAATGTTAAGCTTATGTTATAAGGTGACAGAGACCCAAAAATGTCATTGCCAAGTACACTGTACTAAATGTCAGATGTTTTCCTTTTTTTCATAAAACTGTGAGAAAGAGAAACTTTGATTTAAGTTTCTTGGGAATGGTCCATATTTATTACAGCCTGATAAATTTTTGAGCATGAGATATTGTGTGTTTAATTAACATTACTACTGTGTGTTTAGGTAATTACCATTAGAAGACATGAGGACATATTGTACTTATTGCCTGTGCTAGAGCATAATGTGCAGGACTACAGCAACCACACTTGTTAAGCTGATTTTAGCATTTCTTCACACAGCAGGAAGCACCCATGCTGTGGTTTCTTAATGTACTCTTTAACTACTGCACTAGAGTACTGTACAATAAAAATAATAACTAATTATGATACTCGTCTTACCACTACTGCTGCTGTCCTGGTGACCCTGGTTGCTTTTTCAGGGTTCCACTGTGCTAAACCCGTATCTTTCATTTCAGAGTTGTATTTTTTAGATTATATTGCTGAACAGAGCTGAATTTTTTGAGGGCAGGTTTGTTGCATGGACTGTGATGGCTTCACATTTGTTCTGGTCTCCAAGGACCAGCACCAATAAATGTGAGAGTGACAACAGCAGAATGGCATATTTTCCTGTTTCCACGAGGATGAAAAAAAATACTCTAAATTAAGTTTAACCTTAAATGTATAATCTGTCCTTGGGAGCAATGAAAAAAAAAAAAAAAAAAAAAAAAAGATACAGCATCTTCAAGCTCTTGGCATCCCTTACGAGAAAAAAATTGGTTCTAAGGGTCTCTGATCTTGTGTTTTAGTAAAATAGAACTGCACGGCTGACTGACAGTTCTGATCTAAAGCATTTACGTTTAAGTTTTGATCTCTCTGCTTTTGATTAAAACTAATGAGCTCATTTAATTCAAAATGGGAATCTCTGATAAGAGAAATAAGGTTGATGTGATTGGATTAGAGGGGCAAATTAAACTCTTAGAGCAGAAGTTTGTGCTTATATAGTGTATTAAAAAGCTGTTGGCGTATTATGGCGTGTTAGATGATGAGAAAAATTTCATAGTAATTCATATTTAATCAGAAGAAATGAAAGTACTAAATATAACATGGCTCTGCTTTTCCCTCGAGTGATAAAGAGCTGTACATTTAAAATGACATCAAATTCATGCTCTCTGAAACAAAAAAATCTTGAGAGAGACTCTAGAGAAAGGGGCACTGTTGTCGGTTATTTCATCACAAGAGAGTTGAAATGTCACAAACACAAAACAACGTGACCACATTAAATCAAGGACAATTGGATGCAATCCTGAGCTCATAAACAAGTGCTTGTGTTTCTGTTAACTGCATAACAAATGCTTTTTAAAATACTTGATTACTTTCTGCTAGTATTTTGGTCAGTTCTCCAGAACAATAGCGTAATAAATAACTTTCTTATTAAGTGTTAATCACTCACTGAAACTGCAAATTAGTTGATCTTCAATACTGCTTGCTTATTTTAGACTGCTCCAGAATTTTCTCATGAACAATATTTTGGAGTGTATTTGGTTATCAGAGCTAAAAATAGCAATAATAAAAATAATACAGAAATATATAAGGGCTGACTGGTGTTGTAAGCACTATTTTATTATTATTTGTTGGAAGGGCATTTATTTGCTATTTTTATTTGCTACAGTTGAGGAAGTGAGAAGCACAGGTGAAATCTGTAGTTTCATTTTTTGAGGAAATATATCGATTGGACTAAAAATATATTTCATTAGTGACCATTTAGTCACTATTAACTTACAACAATGATAATGCTGATGACAATAATAACAATATGTATAATTTCCATGAGCATTTTTGCCTTCAGGCTGCTCAGTGCTTTATTGATAATAATTAACCCTCAGTGATGGGGTAAGCAAGGCACTCAGAACCATCAGTGACTCATGGTAGGTATCATTGCAAGCCAGGATAGGAGACTGGGGAATAAAAGCCTGCAGAATTTGCAGCCCCTCTCAGCAGACAGAATTGCTTCCACGGTGAGACTTTGCCTTTCATGAAGTGCTGAGCATCTCCATAGTTTGTAAAACAGTGCCATACCGAATGAAATAACTCTAGCTGTAACAAAATTGTGCAAGAAAGAGTTAATGAGACAAATCTCAGTTAAAAATTCTATGGGGAAAAATAACTTGAAAATGAGACTTACTGAGTGTACATATATTTTTCAAATTTTTTCTGCTAAGTAAACATTTTCTAAACGAGGTAAATTGATTACAACACTCTTAGCAGCCATCAGTCATTTATTTTTAGTGAGTTCAAGGATTGCACCTGAAAAATAGCTTAGAGGGGATGTATAAAATCTAAATTATGTGTATATGTATTTTTCTGTTCCCTAGTGGAATCTGCAAGCCCCAGTTTACTAACCACTGACAACACTCTAGAGCGCTCTTTTTTCATCCGAATGAAATCTACACTGACCAAGCGAGGAGTGCACATCAAATCGTCAGGATACAAGGTAAGGGTTGCACTGTACCATGAAACACTGACATCCTTAAATTATGTTGATCCATGTTTCAGGGACACATTAATAGATAGAAAAGGATCTATTTCACATTTGCATATGTTTCATTCCCTCTGTTAAAGAATCACAAATGCAGTATTTCTAGCCTGGGGTGTTACACCTCCATTAAATAGATCATTATTACAATAAACATTGATGGTAACAGCATGATAGCCTTCAAAAGAGCAACACTTTCAGACTAGAAGTATATTTTACTGAAGAAGGTGAGACACGGTAACATAATTTGTCCATAGTGGAGAAATACTGCTCATTTTATTAGACTGCAAGTCAGCTTTCAGTTGTGTTTTTTCCCAGAGAGGTAGGATTTCTTCATGCAGCCAGTATGCTTGAGCTATTTAATTTTGCTGCTGTTCTGGCTGAAAGAAACAACAAACCACAACCAGTACTTTTCCACCATTTTTCTTTCATTGTCTGAGGGGCATCTGCTGCTGGGAATCGTATTTGCTGGATTTCAGACTCTTTTAAGATATGAAAGTCTCTTGTTCCTTATCAGCAGTAATCTCGTTTTTCTTCAGTCATATATTGCTTATAGTGCCTGTAGCTATCAGTGGCTTTACAGTATACTAAAACTAGAAGGAATAGCACATTTTTAAGACTGTCAACTTGTGGAATGAAATATGTCATGCATTAAGTATTATAAAAGATAAAAGAGTGGTGTAAGAAACTGAGTCTAGAATGTGTGTGTATTTAAAGAAGTTGCTTGCCAATTTCATTTTAAAACTTTCAAAAGCTGTTTTGTTTTTTTTTTTTTGGTTTTTTTTTTTGTTTTGTTTTTTTTTTGTTGTTTTTTTTTTTCCAGAGGAAGGGTTAGTGGAGCTTAGCAGTAAAATTTCCCAGTTCACTTTCCAAAAAATTTATCTGTGAATATAGCATTGAGGTAGTCTAGCTGACCTGTAAAAACCTGGTAGAAATGTCTTCTTTGCAAACAAATTAATAGGAGACCATCTGGACTTTGTCACTGTCTCTTCTTGAGCTCCTGATAATCCAATGTTAGTCCAGCACCAGAACAGGACATATCTAGAATGTGTTGACTTCACAAGGTGGGTTTTTTACTCATTACAATCAGTTTTCAAAAGTTACAGTAGACCCATCACTCAAAAGGAGGACACAGTGATGTCTATTAATAAATACAGTTTTATTTCTCTTTTAGAGCTTCTGATGCCTCATGGAAAAACTGAAAACCACAAATGAGATGTCACAGGTAGAGCAGAATGAATTTTGAAAGATCACCTATCATTTTTAGACAGCTTTTCCTTGACACAAAGAATGACTAAAACGTATAATAGTCAACAAAACTGCCTGTAAATGAAACATTTGTTTCTTTCCAAATTTTTCCATGAGGCATCAGCAAATCAGCCTGAGTAAAGCTGCATAAACAGTGTGCAAGTCCTAGGCATGTGAAAATACAGAGGCATAGTTCTGCTTTTTGATTTTTCAAGGATTTTGTAAATGAGTGTTTGGCTGAATTCAGCTGTGTCCAGCAGTATGAATTGTACTTTGACAGTTTTTAAAAAAGCATTGTTCTTGGCACTCTATGTTCTATGGAAGGATAATTATCCGCAGCCTCAATAAGCCCCAGAAAAATTGTGTATTCATTTTAGAAGAGTTTGGTCACGTGAGTGTCTTCTTAATTGAGTGTTAGGAACTGCTTTGTTTAAACATCATTCTCAGTTGGTGTATTAGACAAGCATAATACAACTCAACTGCTATAGTGAACTTCATTCACCCTTTTAGGAATGCTACCAATATATTCACTGATTTCTAAAAGTCCAGTGCCTGAATAAACTTAAGCCTACTTGAATTTGTTCAGATATATATTTTAGAAAAATTAAGAAAGATGCATGAGATTTGTGGATGTAGAGCTGAAGAGTTATCAGAGGGAAGAACAGTTACATGTTGTTGATAAAGGTCATAAGAATAGCTGGCTAAGTTCTGTGTCAGAGGTCCCTGGAAGAGCCCCCCCCATCATTTACTCAGGAAACCCTATGCCAGCTGGGGTCATGAGCCCACTGACTCAGGAGCTGCTGTCTCACACCTTCAGAATACAACAGGGCACTGAATTTTCCCTCTGCAAAAAGCAAGGGCTTCTGATTTCCCTTCAGCTCTTCTGTCATTGTGAGTGGGTAACGCTCCTGAAACAGCATACAGACATTAATCAGGAAGAGTGGTGCTGGGAATTCTGTATCTTTTGTGAGTCAGGTTTTAGTTGGGTCGAAGGTACTCAGCTCCCCATGGATTCAGCCCTCCATCAGTGAAAACATTTTCATCTTTGGGATGTGGTTGTGTTGTTCCGAACTTGTACTGAGCTCAGAACCACATCTCAATATTTTCCCTCAATATTTTCTCAGTTGTGGACCACTGATGAATGGCTTCTTTATATAGGAAATGGTTGAGGTGGTCCACAAGATGCTTAGCCAGTTTTCAGAGTAAGTGATCCCTGCCTCAGAAAAATCACATACAATTGAAAACAGTCAGAGAATGAGATGGATTAATCATTGGGGTAGATGGGACAGTCAGGACTAATTTTCTGTCAAAAGCAATGTTGGAACAAAACCCACACTGATAGATTTTTACATATATATACCTGAAAGAAACTGATAGACCATTCTGACACGAGCCATATTTATAGTCCCTTCCTGGACTGATACAATTGGTCCTGAATTATGCCCAAAGATGGACGTATTGGCCTTTTTTCCATGAATGATATAGCCTTAAACATTTAAAATGGGAAGGTGATTATGTGATTAATCCTACCTCTCTTTCCCTTTCATTGTTTCCCAGCACCCTCCTTGAATCTTATTTTCTTTATGCATAATATTCTTATGCTCAGAGCTTGCAGAAAGAGCGTTTACATACAGTGCTAGGGAACTATTCAGTTTTCTGTGAGTAAATCTACAATTTAAAAAAAAAAAAAGTCAGATAAAATGTAGTCAGCTGATAAAAAAACCACTGCAAACAAATAAAAAGGAAAAAATGGTAATTTCATTCACTGCAAAACTCAGAAGGTATTACCATTATAGCTGTTGTCTAAGATACATGATGCAGACTTAGTGGTTTTTTTTCTCCTGAAAATGTATCAACTCTTCCTTTTTTCATTTTTTTTTCATCAATAAAAGATAGTATTGCATCTCATCTACAGTTCTGTTGTCTCCATTTTATCTCCTGTCCCATTTGCTTTCCTGTATTTGAGACCTAAAGTTCTGTCCACTTAAGTCACCCCACCTTCACTGTTTCTATTGTCCTACTTTCTCAGACGTAATTTTAGTTGAAAGCTGCTTTGTTCAAGTCCAGTGATACATTACCCACTGCCCTGTAGTATGCTATGTTGTTATTTTTTTACATTTACTTTCATGTTAGATTGTGTTAGGGTTTTGTGTTCAAACCTTTAGGGCCTGATACTGGTCTCTTGAACAAAGCATAATTAATGGGATGAAGAAATGGTCCAAGTCAAACATCAGCAGAGCCAGCAGCTGACAGGAGTTTCTAGTTTGTCAGCTGATTACATCTGTTAGTAAATATCCATACATATTCTTCTACTGTATTATGGAGTTTCCCTCTCATAACAAGCTATTGCAGAGGTGGATAAACAAATAGGACGAGAATCCCTTGTACTTTTACTATCACTGTGGCAATCTCTGAATTTGGTATAACCAACACCTCTTGCCTCTCCATCTCCCAAGAAGTTGGTGACCTTGGTGATCCATCAGCAGAGTTAAGGGCATCTTAAACATTCTTCAGGCTATACATTCCTATCTGAAGTAGCACTTCCTCTCTGATGTGCTTGCTTTGGTTCATTCAGTGTCAACAAGAATAGTTTCTGTGTCATTAAAGCATCAAAGTCATTGAGGTCACAAGGCAACAAGTCTACTGCAGATTCTTCAGTGACTGGAAGTAAATAAAGAAGCTATCATGTGCTGAGTGAAATTTTACAACTTTAGACTTCTGTGGCTGTGTTATTGAGAAAAGAAATATTTATTAGGTTACTCTCATACTTGCCTCCAAGTGAGGCTTTAGTGTGTTTGAAAGTGACTTGGGATTATGGTAAAGCACATGCATAGTCCTTGGAGATCAATGACATGGACTTTTTTTCAGCTATTTGTATGAAACTTCCAGGAGTACTGAAGTCCTTTAATATGGCATAGAATTGTCAGTACTGGGCACAAGGGTGAATCCTACATTGCTGTTTAACAGAATTGTAGCTCTTAGAAATGCCAAGAGCAGCTATTTACACCTGGCTGTCTCTCTGGTATTCTTTATGTGCAAGAGAATTGTGGAAAGTAGGCAAGCTTAAACAAACTGACCAAATAGTAATTAAAGGAGGAAAATTGCCTTAATTATTTATTAAATCAAAGAGGACTGTTAAACCTAACAGCATAATCTGAAGTATTGGTAGACGTACTGCTTAAAAATCAGTAAATTGCTATAGAAAAAAAAATGGTTGGTTTAGTTTAGAAATTTAAAAAATTGGTTTACTTTAGAAATTTTGATATTTTGTTTCACATCCAATATCTGCATCTCAGTATGGTGGATTCAAATTTGGCTAGCTATACCTCACACTTCAGTTGCTGTATATCAAAATATTCTAAATAGTATTTAAAACTTCATAAAAGTGTTTTCACAAATTAGCCTTTTCTACATGAATTAATCTTTTTTGGTTTGTGCAATGGTATCTTTCTACCAACCCATTTAAAATTTAAAAAATTTTGAGACCAGGCTCTCAGATTTTGCATTTCAAATCATAAAACCAGAATTCTTTGAATGCCAATTTTGAAGATGAAAATCTAAATTTCTTCTTGAAAAATTATGTCCATCACAGTTCTATTATCAGAATTTTTCACACTATTCCTGCCTTTGCTCACAATTTCAAGTCAAATTTTTTAAATTTCTTTTTTAGAAGAACTTGAAGAGTTGGGCAAGGTTTGTAAATCTCAGTTGTGCACGTGAAGCAAGTGCAGTTTTTGGCAGAAACTAAATTTGTTAATCCAAGAAGGCAAGAAAGCCAAGAACTCTGTAAGGAAGGCAAAATTATGCCATTGGTCTTACCTTGTGATACCATCCTCTTCATTCAATCCAAAACAGAAAATATTGTTTCCCATTTAAGGGAAAGATTCACCTGGAATTCAGAAACAAGATGCCCCTATTCCAGCATCACTCTAAGGACCCAATATATCACAGGCCTGTTAAGCACACAGCAAAAGACCACCTTCCATTTCAGGGGAATAGGAAGGAGGAAGAAATAGAAGAAAGCTGTAGGATTTTTTGCATAATAACTATTAGTTCGTATCTCAGATGTGGGCTGTTAGAATCAGATTTAATTCCCTCCTCAGCCTGAGAGAATTCACGTATCCCAGTTTCCAGCTTGGCCTAAATTCTTTTTTCCTCTTCTGGTAGTGTACCCATTTAAATCTTTTCTGTTAAGCATTTTACTCTGTCTCAGAAAGGTATTCTGACCTTTCTCTATAGGAAGAAAGAAAACTGCGGAATTTAGTATTTTATCACATGGCTACTGCCACACCTCCTTAATTGAGTGAAGAAGGAATAAGAAACCAACATCAGGAAGCATTGTGTGAAGAGTTTTCTAAATGTCAGCACATGCATTCCCCAGACTTTTCAGCACTGGGAAGACTTAAAGGTAATTTGTCAGAGAGAAAGAACTGATCGAGAATTCACCCATGTAAATCGATGACCTTTTAGTCAAAAGGAAGTCTCTTAGCTAGTAAAGATGCAGCATTACTTATAAAAGAACAAAATACTAATGGGCCAATCTGAGTCTTATGAAGTATGTACTTGTAGATATAAAGATACGGTTCAAGAAAAGATGGTCTGCAACAGGATTAAGAAGTCTAGAGGTCATTTTATGCCTTGCTGTGGAGCTGTGAGATTCTATTAGGAGAGCTGTCTGGAAAAGCATAGTTCCCATTCAGCATGCAAATACATCAAGCAGTTTTTTAGAAGTTAGCAGCAGCTAACATCACCTTCTCAAAAAACAAACAAGAAACCCTAAACAAACAAACAAACAAACAAAAAAAACCCAACAGAAAACATTTTCAGGGCTGAGCATCTTTTAAACAGGATTTATAGCACTGTTCTATCATCTGGAGACATGAAGAGATACATGTCTGGAGACACCCGTATCAGTATATATTTCTGCTCAATATTGTCTTCAATGTTCATATGGCCTCAGAGTTGTGATTTTGTTGCAGTGTGTTCCAAACTGAAACAGGAAATCACAAACTGTATTCTGAAACAGAAGAAAACATAAAATTGAGCAAACACAGATTACTTTCTGGGAGGTGTTCTATTTTCATAAAAACAAAAATGTTATCAAAGATTAAGTGATATGAAAAGATAATATCGCCAAATTAACAGCAGTTGCCTTTGATTCTGATCTTTAGGCAATATAATTCATAAGCTACTTTCTTAGAAGTGAGTGTACAGTGACAGAAAGCTGAGATCAAGATTTACTCTGATATATACTAAAATATTCATAATGAACAAAGATTACCTCCAAGACAAATCTGGTATTCTTTCAAGAACCAAGTTCTATCAAGTCATAGGGATACAAAATGGGTGGTGAACTTTCATAAGTAGCACTAATCGTTTAAATGTGTAATAGTGCAGTGTGGGACCCTTTGCAGTGTTAATAAATAGTGATCAGTGTATGGGATGAGAACAAGAGTGGGACCCAGAAAATCCCTCCCATTACACACTGGAAGAAAATGTATCATGCTCTCAGATGGGAATGCCTATTGAAAAAGAAAGTTCTTCAGTCTACAAAGTTGTCTTAATATATCCACCATTTCTGGAAGAAAATGTTTATCGGTAAAGGATTGGGAATATGATTTATGTAGGACCAAAGAAAACCATGCAGTGCTCTGGGAAGAGTCACCAGGCAAAACTTGATGCAGGACGGACAGATGCTGCTGCCAACATCTCTGCTCCACTTGGCTGTTACATAACTGCTGCCAGTGGGTGTTTTTATCACCTCCCTTTCATAATGTAAGCACTGCATTAGGTGTGCAAAGGCAGGTACTAATCTCTTTTGAAATTATTGCTACCACTTCCAAAGGATCAAGGTTTTGTCCAAAATATGCTTAGAGAAGACAGTAAGTTCATACATTGAAAAAATGTAACTAACATTAAGCTAATGTAGATGAATACATCTTTCTGCTCTTCAGAAGGTACTTAGAGTAGCCGAGTCATCTTTCCACTGGTAAAACTTCATTCAGCATGAAATAGCTGATGAAATTCAGACCTAAGATGAAACTGAATGAAAGGTTCCTTGACTTTCATTTCAGTGGATTTTGTGTTTGAGAAAATTTGTTTCTGATTGTTGCACATTGTCTTCATCTGGAAAGACGAGATCAGTAGCTGTTAAATGGAAAATATAAGTCTTGAAGTGGTAGTCATAAAAACATAATTCTGAAATCTTATGCAAACATGTATATTTATTTAGCTTTTGTAGAACTATGATGGGTTACCTAGAGGGAGAAGGTCACATTTTTGCAAGAGAGTATTTTTCACTATTTCCTCTGCAATTAAAAATTTTTTGGAAAAATTTCATTCTAAACAAAAAATATCTTCTAGGATTAAAGTTCTTCCACTTCTGTGGAATGTAGACTCTGATATTATTTTCATTACACTCTCATCTGGCACAGGCTATATTCATGGGCAAGCAGAAGTCCCCTTTGAATGTATAGTTCATGTGTAAGTAACACAGGCACCAGGGAAAACCACAGCTGTTGAACTCTCTCCACATTCATTTCACAAAGTAAAGGCCACCATGCACCTTCCCTTGAATAGCTAAGGATGTAGAGAAGAACATTTTACATACCAGCTACAGAAGTCGGGTTTCATTAATAGATTTTTACAATCACATGTGCTTTGAAGTTTAAAAAGCAGTAGAGAAAATCTTACAAACAGATGGAAATATTTTTAAAGCTATTTAAATATTCTCATTCCAGATTACCTTCCTGAGATCTTTCCTTCATCATTAATTCTTGCATTCAGTACATACTGAAATGTTAGCTGTCCACAACTGATAAGGATCAGGCTGTTTCTTTGCCCTGTTAAAGGTGAATCTTTCTGAAAGTTCCTTTTTTTCTGGCTCTCTTCTCTTCATATCTTTTTAGTGATATAATAACTGCATTAATTTATTTGTGTTGTGCAACAATGAGATAAACCCTGAATTATGGTTTTACCTCATCATGAACTTGGAAAAGCATGTACTTCTCACTTATTTTTTTTTTAACCCATAGTTCCCACATGGTTTTTAATTTTTCTTTTACTTTTTGTGCAGGTTCTTACCTGCACAAAGCAGGTACATTTTATTGGCTTTTTTCTGTTGCTTATAGTGTAATTTATATTAATGAATGTACTTTTGCAACCCTCGTCTGAGGCTAGAAAGTGCTGACATACCAAGAGATCAAGTAACTTGCCAAAGATAACAATGGCTTTTTGTGTCAGAGCCAACTGTGATTACATGCTGTACTTTATCCTCAGCCTTTCTTCCTAGTGCATGAATATTGTCAAATCATCTCTGTGTTCCAGCACATCACACTTAATTTTTTCAGCTTGGTACTTCCTTTGTTTTGATAGTTGCCCTGAATAGGGAAATTGAGATGCCAAATAAGATCACATAGTGTGAAGTTTAGCAGAACCTTCACAGAAAACCCAGAAAAAAATGAACTCCTGCTCTAAACTGGGCTACCACTGGGTGTGAAAGAGATACTCCAAAACACTTTTCCTTAGCAAAAGAAATAATGTACTGGCAAAAAACCACATTTTCCTGCCCCTTGGTTTTAGCCCAGGGGAGCTCCCCGAGGTTGCTGTTCATACCAACAGGTTGTGGGAGAGCAGCAGAGCTGGTGGCATCCACCTCCTGGGCTAGCAGCTGCCTTGTCTCCTTGCAAACTTTGCCTTTCTTGTTTCAAGAACAAGCAAACTTTCTATAGAGACTTTTCTTTTTTTTTCAGTTTGACTAATATTTTTTCATATTCACCATAGATTTCTCTACCCTGAAGATCTCCAAGCTTTATCAACTAGCATCAAGCAATACATGTAATAAGCACATTTTAAAATTATAGGGAATCATTATGCAACTGTAGCTTTTTGTATATGGACCAACGTGACAATATTAGCAAATCAAAATGCCTCATGTATTCATGAAGATTGTACCAGTTTGCAGCTGTACTTCACTGACTTCCTTCATGAAAAAATGGTTGCATAAGGTTCAAGGATCATCACTTACTCAAAAGTCAGATTTTAGGATAGTTTGCTGTCATATCAAGCCAGGTTCCCTGTACCTGCTTATCTGACAGAATAGGAGAACAAAGACAAGAGCATTTCAGTGACATGCCCATTCACAATATGCCTTAACTGAAGACAGTAGTCAAACAAAGACCATAATGTGATGCTTTCTTTCTGCTGACTTAACCTAGTGCAATGACTTCTGGTTATGGTCCTAGATACTGTATGCTGGGTTTACTTTTGAGAAAAGAAAATGGATCATGAACATTTCAGTCCTTGTTTCACAGAAGGAGTTTCTATAATCTAAATGTCCTCTTTCTCTATTGTTCAGAATGCACAGACACCACTATATAACCAAGTGATGCCATTATGCTACTGTTTGAGTATGGTGTCCAATTCTGGGGCCCTAGGCATGAGAAAGGACATGGAGTGGTTGGAGCAAATCCAGAGGAGGGCCACCCAGATGGGCACAGGGCTGGAGCACCTCTCCTGAGCTGTTCAGCCTGGAGAAAAGAAGGCACATTCCATTATAGCCACATTCCAGTACCTGAAGAGGTCCCACGAGAAAGCTGGGGAGGGACTTGTTACATGGGTGTGTAGTGACTGGACAAGATGTAGCAGTTTCAAACTAGGATTTGGATCCATAGATTTGGATTAGGATGGTGAAACACTGGCACAGGTTGACTAAGGAAGTTGCAGATGCCCCATCCCTGGGAGTGTTCAAAGGGTGGGGCTTTCAGCAACCTGGTCTAGTGGGAGGTGTCCCTGCCCATGGCAGGGGGATTAGAACAAGATGGTATTTAATGCCCCTTCCAACTCAAACCATGCTGTGTTTTCAAGTGTTTAAGCATGCCTCTTGATTTGTCTGTTTAATGTGCTGATAATATCTGAAGAATTTGGTTGAGCTAATCTGCTTTTCCCAATGGAGAAGGAAGAATATAGATGTTTGGTGGAAAGAGTTTCAGTTTCTTCTTTTTACAACATCATTAGGAAGCTGCCATTCTAATAATAATAATTCCCATTTGACATCATGGAGGTAAAAAGAAATCACAGCTGACATCAAAAATGAGGTGATATTTCAGCAGTATTATTTCACTGAAGATAAAATGGAAGCCTTTATTACTCCCAATGCTTTTAAAGAAAGCTGAGCAAGGCTAATACTGACCCTGGGGCTTATATACCTTAATGCATCTGTAGCCAGTATGAAAAAGAAATTTTAATTGTTACTGCTACATTTTTTGTCGATCCCTCCACAGAACCAAGCATTCTGTGCCTACTTAAAGGAAAATAATCACTAGCTGAACACCAGCTTGGGAGAGCACAATTATCTTAATTTTCTACATTATTTAAAATTAATGCAAAAGGCCCCAAACAAATGAAAGCACTAAGTGTATTACAAGAAGTGGTGATTTTCTTGCAAACTTCATATAGCAGCCTTTACTGGGAATTCATATAGACTGCATGAAGCAGTCTGAGCTCTGAAGAGGTTACCCTGTAGAGGGTTTCAAGTTTTATTTTATTTTTTATGGATAGGTATTTTATTCTCTCTGAACTTCTTGTGCACATTGCTGTGTGAATTGCTTGCCATTAGTGGACCACAGCCAAGGTCTGTTTTATCAGTTATAAACAATATGTTTTCCACTTTTGTTTGTGATAGCACATTAGAAGCTTCCATTCTCTTTTCCTTTGTACAGACATATTCAGTTATAATTCTAGTCTTTGTATATTTTTCCATCCTAAACCAAACAATATAGAACACCAGGGGCTCTATCCAAATATACTTGGAAAAGAGTGTATCTGTCACTAAGTTTGGCAATATTTGGTATTTCTGAAATTTGAGATCTGTTCTCGGTCTACTGCTGGGTTTTTTGGTTGGTTGGTTGGTTGTTGGTTTTTTAAAGGGGACATATGGAGAGTATTTTAGACTACAAATAATTAGAGCAACAGGATGCAAGTTTGGTGCCTTTAAAATTGAGAGTATTGCTCTAATTGAAAGAAAGTTCAAGAAATGCAGTCTTCCCAGGGCTTCACTTTACAGAATCAGTCACATACTTGCAAGTATCCTCTATGTAACAAGAAGAGCTTGAACAAAATATTTCATAGTCTTTTCACAACCAAGCTTAAGAAACTTGTAATTAAATATGTGTTGGGATCATCACATTATTTTGTTCCAAGCAAATATGTTTATAACAGAGCAGTCACAGCTCATCTGCTGTCAAGTTACTGCTTCAGAAATAAGATCTGAATTCTTACAGATACACAAATATTTAATAGTTATAAGCCTTAAAATAAAATCTAAATTAGTAGTTAGGAGTTACAATGAAATGTTTAAATCCGAAATGAACTCTGCACTTCCAGTGTGAATGGTTCTCATTCTATGTACAAATGATTTGGGTATTTTCCTCAAGAATTCATCTACTCAGGAACTTAATGCTTAATTTTCTTCCATGTTAACCCAGTGGCTCCTTTCATTGTTTATATATTTTGCAAGGTCCAGGCATGTTTTTTCTTTGAAATATTAAACATTTCTTTTCTTGAAAATCATTACCTTACTAGACTTCCTAACCAAGCAGCTGCTTTTAATTCTTGTGATCCTTCACGCTGCTGAATTTTTGCCAAGACTATTCTGGTTGGGTAAATCCACCACTAGCCCCAGCACTGTGTTTAAGAGATACCTAATGCAGTGCTCTGGTTTAATTAGCTCACAGGGCATCACTGAACCCAGTCTGGCTTTCACATTGTCACATGTCCAGGGTTAGGAATGGGACAAAGGACACAGCTTTTCCTGAGGAAGCAAGGAGCAGCTTCACAACATATAAAGAGGCATTATGGGTTGGTTTTAGTCACTTTATGCATTCATAAATTTTGATATGGTTGTAAGATGCAGACTTTGATGGTACAAGACTCACAGAAGAGATTTAGATCACTGGAGCAAACACAGGCAAAGTTTATGTTGACAATTCATCAGCTCCTCTATGTCAAGGGAAATTGTTTTTTAGTGCCTGCCTATTAGCAATCACATGCATATTATGAAATCGAGTTTTGGGGAGGACAGCCTGCCATCTGTCTTTTCTATATTTTTTCACAATGCATCATACTAAAGTTAAAATTTTCTGTGCTTCAAAATGGAGTAAAATATGAGATGTCTGTAATAGAGACAGTTGGAAAGAAAAATAGACTAAGTAGATATGTAAATCATTATAAACTTTATAAACAGGAAACTAGTGATGATGTACTTTGTTTTATCTTTAAGTGCCCTCCACATTTTCCACACACCACAGTGCCCACCGTGTGCTCTTACTCTAGATTTCAGGATTGCTAAACTGATAACTAATTAATACAGATCTCAAGGAGTGTGAGAATGTTTTCTTCATAAACTCTTGGTGGTTCAGGGAGGGGCAGTTTGTGAAATGGAACTGCAAATGCCTGCTGTGGAGAATGAAAAAGATGAGTTCAGTTTCTTTTCTGTGTTCTGATATGCTAAGATTTTATCAATAATATTGTTTTCCTGTAAAAATATCTGCCTCAGAGAAAATCTGCTGTGTAGCTGTCAGGATTACACCTCTCAGAATATGCCTGTGATGATTCCGTTAAATTGATAAAAACAGAACACTCTGCTATGTAGAAGGATTGCTGAAAAGAATATTCCGAAGCCCTTTCATGTGTAACAGCACTTGTATGGCAGTACATTTATTGTGCTATAAATTCCATCACTGATTTTGGCCATTTCAAATTGATTCTTCAGTAACTGTAAGTAATGAACCTTACAGAGAGAGACAAGGGGAAAAAAAAAACCCACAAGGCAATAAACTTGTGTCTGTAGGAATACAAATTGTAGAGTTCATTTAGCCTGTTTTTATCAGATCATGCAGCCAATATCCAACAAATCCAGAAAATATATCCAATGAAATGTCCAGTGCCATCACTCTGGCTTGCTTTAAATTTAGCAGCTGAACTAGTAGTCAGTTCTTCTAAGCATGTGTTTTGCAAGGTGTCCAGCAGATTTTACCTGAGATTTAAGGAAGGTGCTTAGCGTAAGTGGATGACAAAACAGGAGAAATTACAATAGAAGTAACTTAAACAAGATAATGAACCAAATCCTGAGCTGTTTTATATGACCTCAGCCATACCAGGCACCACTGGATCTCATAGGGGTGCAGACCAATGTGCTACTAATGACTGCCCAAGTCAGACTATATAAAAATCTCAAAAATTTGCATGTTCCCAGCCTACTTCCTTTTCCTTACTAAAAAGTTCTGCTGGATTAAAAACGGTTACAAGATATATTTTCTCCAGATATGTTTAATGATCCCACAGTTTTTAACAGAGGATTTATGTGCTTGCTAAAGATTTCCATAGGATTGTTTTAAAGCCCATGAAAGATAGAGTATTCCAAGGCCGTTCTATAGAAACCCACTGATCTTGGTTTCTTAAATGTCGTACATATTTCCCACAATCTTATCAGAGATTGCTAAAATCATTCAAACTCTTGCAAATAGACCACGGATCAAAGTCCATGGGACGGTCATGTGATTAAAGCATATGTGAGTGTACATATATGTTCTCCCCTTCATTTATAAGTGAAGAGCTAACTTCACATTTTTACTCAAATGCTGAAAAGACTGAAGTTTTCTTCTACGTAGTTTTGATGACATTACAGGAGAGAGAAATGAGGCCATGTTTTATTCTCTGTGCAAAAATAAATAAATACCTTGGTTTCCTATAAGCCCTGCAGCACTTCCATGCATCACAGCTTTCACATTCATGTATCTTACAGTCTGCATTGAGTGCTAAATTCATTCCATGTGTTTTCTTGTACCTAACTGTGCAGATATATCTGAACTTCTGTATTGTCTGTGAGAGATATTAAATCCTCATTTTGAGAGCAATATGCTTGGGTCTAGTCTAGCTTTATACAGGCAACAGAGAAACTCATTATTTAAGGCATATTCCTTGCCTCTCTGTGTAAGAGAAGTCTATTTTGTCAGTTTGTCCAGTTTACAGCAGGAGCCTGAATGACACACAAAGGGAAAGACACAGAGACTGAGGCTTTCAGTTAAACACCAAATATGGTGAAAGTCATAAAATAATGGGAGCTGGGAACACTGTTTTTTCTCTCACTCTCTGCTGTTTAGAGCTGCAATGAGTAACACAGTGAGATCTTGTGAATAAATAGCCCCTGGTAAACAAGAGCAAAGAAACCTTGCTCATTATCTTTACTCTCCTTCCAAATAAATATTTTAGCCATCAGAAATGAGTGTGTCATGAAGGGCAAATGAATGGGTGTTATTCCAGGTGAGGAACACTTGAAGCTGCACAATCAGAAGGTTGTTATGAACATAAAGATGCTGTGACCACTGCATGATGGGGCAAGGTTACCATTTATTTCATCAGGACCCGAGATGTGTCATACTCCTAAAGGAGAGATTCCCAGCCTTGCAAAGAATAAGTCCAAGGTGTTCAAACTGACTTCTGGTTAGGGCTGCACTGAATGAGAGACAGAGCTGCCCTGATTTTTTCTTGCTATTGTATTAAATTACATAGAAACCTAGTCAAATATAGGGAAAGGCTCAGTGTGAATTGACAGATGGCATGCAACCCCCCTACTGTATCTCATTTATAAGTATGATTGATGTGGAGGTAATTTCTTGATAACCTGTTTTAAAAAAAAACAAACAACTAATTCTAGGTGGTAGGTTAGTAAAAGAAAATTAATCTCTGCATGTTAAACTTGCCAGCTTTTGAATTAATTGCATTATTATAAAAATCAATTAATAAATGTTAAGCAAACAACAGAAAATCAGTGAATTAAAAATTACTAAATTGATTCCAAGAGCAGCTAAAGCAAGAAGCTTCCATAATTCTTCAGTGTAGATCCAGGAACACCAATCTTGTCTCATCCGTTCTTGCTTCCCATTTATCCACATCTGGCATTTAAAACAATGCTGGTTTATTATGATTTTTACAAATAAATTACTATCTATAATCTAGCTTGCTACATTAAATGGATTATAGAAACAAATCATAAATAGTAGTCCATTTGTAGCTGTCAAGGAGAAGGTCAGAGCTTTGCAAAGACCATCCATCTCCAAGAAAAAGTTTTTTCTTTAAAGAGAAATCACATACCTTGTTTGGTTGGACTTCAGCTTGGAATGACAGCAGTTTCTTGAAATACCCACTTATGGGTGACTTGACATTTATATTTTCAGATTGCTCAAAAGTTTCAGGAAAGGCTTAGCTTGACAGTGGAGGCTTACAGGTCACATGTCTGTGGAAAGGAGCTTGAGCCTGAAATCCAAACATTTATGGCCTGTTGCTACCACAGCCACTGAACACACAGCTTATATGTCTCTATTAATTTATCACTATTTTTTCACTGTATTTCACAGAACTGTGCAAAATAAGTTTGAATACTCATTCTCAGTTTTTGCAGGAAGTCATACAGATATTTGTTTCATGGAGGAGGTCTCCTAGTAGATATGTTCCTTACATGTAAGGTAATTTATTGTGCTTAATTTAAATAGCAGTAAACACCTTCCTTATGTCTTAGCACAAGGGAGCTCATAACCTAAAATGTATCCACTCAAACTGAAATAAAAAATTAATTGGTAGACATCTGGGAAAATACGTCAAAGAAAAGTCAAAGACTTCTGAGCCAGCCCTATCCCTGACCAAAAGTCTGAAAGAAATTAACCTGCCAGAGGAGGGAAGGATCTTCTAATGGATAAGTAAGTGCTTTAAAAAACAGAATACAAGAGTGGTCAGTTTTCTCAGTGTAAGTGGTCACTGCTGCTTTTTTCAGAGAGATTGCTGTCCATGGCATCTTTGTCTCAGCATGTCCTTAAATTAAATGGTATCCACAATGAACAGGAAAGTTAAAGCACTTACTGGATTCTGAAAATGTAAGTCTAATGTAAAGAATAACCCAAGAGCTTCATGACTCTATGAAGGGGCAAGAAAATAGCAGATAAAATTAAGTTCAGGTACAAGTAAAGCAATAACCTTGGAAAAAAACAATGCTGACTTAATTGGTACAACAAAGAAATCTAAACCTGCTGTTACTTCTCAGAGAAGATACCTTGGAGTTGTAATGGGCAGTTTATGAAAGGAATAGCTCAGTGCTCAGTAGTAGTGGTGAGACAGAGTGCTAAGAGAGTATGAGGAAAGAAATGAAAAATGAAACAGAAAATGTCATTATACCACTTTATAAATCAACATTTTTCCTTTATCTTGAATACTTCTGCACTTATCTCAAACTTCAAGCAGTAGAGCAGCAAAAAAGGGTGGAACAGATAAAATATACCAAGGAGATTCAGCTTGGAAGAAAGGTGATGTAGCCACTTTCCACTATCCTCCAATGCTCTGATAAACTCTATACACAGGATAGAAAACATCAGTGTATAAACAAGGTGATTAGGGTATAATTTTCTGCATTCTCTCAATATGTAGGATGATGGGGAACAAAACTAAGTAGTCAACAACAAGTTCAGAAGCAAAAGGAGGTATTTACCTATTCTGGAGTTCAACAGTGAAATTCATTGCCACAGGGCACTATGAATGCCAAAAGCTTACTAACAGCACACCTTTATTTTAGGAACTCCAGAGAGATAAGATGTTTGCCTAGTCTGATGCTCTTCCTTAGTCAGACTGAGTGACACATTGAGCATGCTGACTTTGGTTTGACCTGCTACAGGTGCTCACAGGGACACACATTTGCTTCTCTGGAAGGGCTGTAGTGATGTGCCTCAGACTTCTGCTACAACCAGAGTCTCTGTAAAGCCACTTCAGAGCTTGGTATTGCAGTTTGAATGCCAGTTGCTTTCTTTATCAGGGCCATGTGAGATCTATTTAAAACTGTTCAAATATAACACTGAGCACATTCAGGGAACTACTGAGACTATGTGTTGGCCAGAATGTGACATGACAGAAGACTCTTGCCTTCTATCCTATGGTGATTCCTTTTCACCATCTGGATGTGAAGCCATTACCAGCCACCTGCAGCAGCTTTTCTGAAATTCACAGTTGCATTTTTCATAAAAATCACCTCATAAACTTTGCTGTATGTTTTCACCTTCTGAGATGAAAATTCATGGCTTAGATTCATGTGTGTCATTGATGGGAAGAAGGGGATAGCATATTAGTAATTATGGGAAATTTATCCTTTTTTTGCCCTTTTCCACCTTTGCTTTTGTCACAGTTGTGGCATTCTGCAGGAAAGCTCACGCATTATGTTGTCCAAGATCTTTCAGTACAACTTTTGTGTTTGTATACAGCCAGCAGAAGTTGGGCCTTGCTAGGGGAACTCATGCAAGTATTAAAATAAAAAAATAAAATTAAAAAAAAGGATTGCTTCTCTGTGTAAGAGCCTGTACCAGACTCCATTATCACAAGCAGAATAACCTTGGTAATAATGAAATTTGCATAGTAATTCTCAGCCTCCTTCATGCTGTGCCCCTGTTTTAGTATTAGAAAAACTCAGATCTTTCCACCCATTTAACCACAAAGTTAGGAAAGTGAATATGACTTTTCTTGACTAACTTCAGGATGAACTCTGAGCATGAGGGAACATAAACATTACTGTCTTAATCAATGCTAAGTTGGGAAATCCATTTCTGTCCTTACAAACAGCAGCCTTTTCTACATTTTTTTCTTGGTGTGTGGGAAAAATGTGTTAATACTGATAATTATTTTTTTTAATCTAGCCCTTTCTTACTGTCACCTAAAGTAACTTTTGGGCAGCTAAGAACTACATCAAATAAAACAGTAGGAGGAACAAAAGCGTGACAAAACCAAAACACCTTTATTTCTTCCCCCCAAGACAAAAATAAAGACAGTGCCTCTGAAGAATACCTATTATTGGTTGGTTTTAATGCAACAAGATTTGGTTGTCCTGACTTATAGAATTCAGGATAATTTGTGAAAAAACTTTCTGCCCTTTCTGTTGCAGAATGATGTAGCCAGTTTCACTATCCCCTGATACTCTGATGGACTGCATTGGAACTGATACAACAAAAGTCCTTTTTCAGGTTTAATTTTTACTGCTGGCAGAAGCGCCAGAATTCTAGAATAGTGAGCTTTGAGAGAGTTTGCTCATGGGCAGGGTTGACAATTCCTTTATTAGAACCCGGCACACTTCAATAGCTAAATGCTTTCAACTTTCTTTAAATGGTATTAAGGAAAAAATATCCTCAAGGCATTATTTTTAAAGGGGACTTCAAACATTCTGTGAGGGAAAAAAATGCAACACATTCGAACACCAGGGGATTTGCAGTGGAAAATCTGTTAAAGTGGAGCTATCTTTTGAGTTTCAGGGTTAAATAAGCATTGGCCATAAATCAGGGATGCAGACTACCAAAACTTCTGAGGCATTCCAGATTCCTAGCTTAGACCATTGTATAACAGATCATTTAGAAATGATCTGGTAGATTGTAAATAGCTGTTTCATTTATTCTTTCAACATACAAAATTCATTATAACCTTTCCTAAAATAATAAGAAAATCCAAGGTTCTTAATCTTTTTTACTATATAGACTTATATTTCTTCAATAACTCAATATTAGATATTTTAGAGTTTATGTTTAAAAGCAAGCAGATATGCAAGGGTAAATCTGCTCATCTTGAATCCTTCTGCAAATGGTCTGCTCTGGAGGTCATATCAAAGAGATTCTTTTTCCAGCTTAAGCCTCTCTTTTCCAAATAGATCTCAACCTGATCTCATTTAATGCATTGATGTCTGGTATCTTAGTCATTATATTTGCTGTATTACATATCAAAAGGACTCTTGAGAAATTCCCCGAAATTGATAGTTCTAATTTCTTATGTATGGCTACTCTATATTCACTCTGAGGGCAGCTGTATTGTATGCTAAACCACGAATTGTAAAAATTGATCTCTTTGTATGTAGGCTTGTATTGAATTGAGATACTTTATTTTTTCCTGTTTGTTGCCACACATGGGTTCCTGGTGTCAGTTTGTATTTGGCTGTCTGAGCATATTAAAGTTTTGCTGGTGTTTATGATCTTGCCAAGAGCACTCTTGCAGCAGTCTGCACTGGAACAGTCTTCCTGCCAATTACTTCAAAAAGTATTCTGTTATAAACCCAATTTTTGTGGCTACTTATTCAGGTTGCAGTGTGGTGATTTCAGTTAGTTTCTTTTTTAAATGTTGATCCTCTTCAAATGCTTGTATGTTTTGGTTCACAAAAAATAATGCAGTGTGTATAGATTGACTTATTAAGACATCTTAAAAAGGAAAAGGGCTCAAAAATATTAAAATAAAGCCTGTCATGTTGAATTGCTAACACTGCATATATTTAAAGGAAGCTATTCAATAGCAGAATGTTTGGAGCTCTTACTGTGGGGGCTGTTTGTGAAAATGAAAAACTTTGCAGCTGTATAAAGCCAAATAATGAAAAATTATATGTAAAGATTCAACACAGTGTTTCTTTATCTTATATTATGAGGCTGATTTCAAGAGTATCAGCTCTGTGTTGTCTTTATTTAGAGAAGGGACATCCTTAACTAGATCAGGTTGCTCAAAACCTTATCAAGCTTCACCTTGAATATCTCCAGGTATGAGACCTCAAATACCTCCCTGGGGAACCTGTTCCATAGTATGTATCACAGAATCACAGAATGCCAGGGCTTACAAGGGCCCTCTGAAGATCATCGAGTCCAACGCTGCTGCCAGAGCAGGACCAAAACTGGGGCAGGTCACTCAGAAGGGCATCCGGACAGGTCTTGAGAGTCTCCAGACTCCACAACCTCTGTGGGCTCTGTAATCCTTACAGTCTTCCTCAAGTTGAGGTGGAACTTCCTGCACTCTATCTTGAATCTGTTGCCTCTCGTCCTATAACAGGGCACAAAAGAGGTTGTCCCTTCCTTCTTGATGCCCAGCCCTCATATATTTAGATACATTATATACATATACTATCCTAAACAATAATTGCTGATCTGACCTATAATCTGAAATAATAAAATGGAGATGCTGTTATGTAACAGAATGAAAAATAAGCCATAAATTGAAGATATAATAATGTTTATCTAAAGTTTATCTGGTTATCTAAATGTTTATCTAAATATTGATAGTAGATACTTTTTTATAAATTATTCTTGAGCAACCTCTGGACTTCTGGTGTGCTGTTCATTTTCCAGACTCCTGAGGTCTGATAACTCTTGGAAAACTGCTTATATTGTACACACTTAAAAATACTTTTTTTCTTTTTTTTTTCTTTTTTTTTTTCTTTTTTTTTTTTTTTTTCAGGAATTGTTTATCATACAACACACTTCCTTTACTCTATCAGAGCAGTTGTAGCTTATTCTTCAGATAACCCTTTAACTAGACAAGTACAGACCAGGGAGCTTCACATGACAGACATAATAAGGGTGGTGTCAGGTTCTCATTTTGTCTTTATTCTTTTGGAAAGTTGGAAATCTGTCCCTACTCCTCCCCTGTACTTCATTATCTAGTGAGAAGTGAAAGAAAGATAAGAGCTTATGCATCCTCATGTTGAGGAAGAGTTGGAATTGGTTATCCAAGCAGGTTTTTGTGTGAGTGTTCAAAACCCTAACTTTCATGCAGAAGAGCAGCTGCTCCCTGCGGTGTACTTGAATGAACGTGACTGTGGCTATTGTACTTGCTGCTGGTCTCAAAATTCCTTAAGTGCACTAAATAATACTCTTTTCAGGTCGTATTAGGGACTGAGCAAGAGCAATGAACTGAGCCTGCCAAGCCAGGGTGTTTCTCATGTGATGCTTGTCTTTAAGCACCCAATGAGTTTGAGGTCTCATAAGGATACTTTTTAAACCCCCTAGGATTAGTCTAAATTCTGCCTGTGACTGTTTTAAGCAGCAGAACGGATTTTCAATCTTATTATTTGGAGAGACTGGTATCAGGGAGAAGATGGGAGAAGCCTAGAGTGTCTCCAAAAACTAGTATTGACTTTTTAACAATAAAATACGTCCTGAGACCAAATATGCTGTTTAAATGTAAATACCATTTCCATTCTCAGACTGTCTTTCGCAGGTATATTTGAGGGGATTGTAAATGTACTTGTAGATGGGAAAAGAGGCTATTGACCTTGAAACTATGTGTGTTAGGAATAATGTTCACCCTCCTTGAAATCAGACTCATATTCTTTGAATGGGTGCTCAAGACTACAGCTCCTAACAGTGGTACAGGTAGCATTCAGTGCATAACTGAACTAAGACTGACTGCTTTTTACTTACAGAGCTGTTTCTCAGGAGTCATAGATAACAGCATAATCACTTTATTTTAAAAAAACAACTGAGGTTCAGAATTACTCACTGATGGCTGCACTAACTACTGGTTTCTTTTGTTCCGGTGCTGACTTGGTACCATAGGACAAGGTATAGAAGCAATGTCTTTTATTAGATGAAAAACCATAGTCAGAAAAAAAACTGAAACCTTTTTCAGTGTACAAGCACTTTTTCAAGACTGAAACTGAAGCAGCAAACTTCTAAATCAAGTAACTATTAAGACCAATTACTTTAAGTAGATGTTATTCTGTTATGCTGTCCAAAGGAAAAGGTAAGTGATACACCTGAAGTTGGAGATGGCTGATGGTAACAAAGGTATGGTGACTTTTTTACAGATGAAAACAAAGAGTAAATCTCGTATTCATACAACAGGAGCATATGTCTACAAACTTTACTTTTCACAACTTCATTGTCTGAGGGCTGGTTGATCAGGATTCCAGATAAACAGGGGTACCCTAGAGTGACCACTGGGCACATGAAAACCACTTTATATGGCTCATGCTGCAAGTTCAGTGTCCTCTATGTGTTAAGCTAACTGTACATGATGTAAAAATTATCTCTGTGTACAGCAAGTTGGATACATGTGGGACACATCAAACTTGTTGCACATGTGGGATGGTCCAACATTGCAGCTGTAGCAGCTTACTCCTTTTCAATACCACAATGTCATACTCCATGGGACCTCTCACTAGGAATACTGCTGTGTTCATAGAAATGCACTAAGTCTGAGAATGGGATTTGCAACTGTTACTGGAACTGCAGAAATAAGGCCTTACTGGACCTCTCTGTTTTCATGAAGACTGAGCTCAAAAACAAATGGCCTCTGACTATGAAAAAAAATAAACAAATAGAAAAGTTGCAGTGATTACAGCAGGTCCAGGAAGGAAGGGAAGGAACTGTGGTAGATAAAGAAAGCTATACTGAAGTCTACCCTTATAGACATTTATATGCTAATGTCAGAAAAAGAGAACCTTCAGGATATCACTCTGTGAACTCCAGATGTGACAGTAGATGCTGTTTTCTTTGAAAAGTCCAGAGGAAAGCCTGCTTCCAAATGCTCAATCTTAGCCTAAAAATCACCTGAACCCGTCTAGGAACACTTTACCTTGTGGAGTGTTAAAACATTTGTCTTCCTAGTGTCACCAGCAGGTCTTGACATGCATATCCGTATATGTGTGAGTAAAGGAGCACACAACTCCTTGAAAGATACAAGAACATGCCTACAGTTTGTAAGATATTTCTTCAGCCAATTTTAGCAGTTCAAATTGTTTGTGATTTAAAGCTCTAGGTGTTGGCTTTGGAAGTATAAAATAACATCTTTGAGAGAACAAACTGAGTATCTGTATCCTTGTGAATGACAATTGTTTTTGTACAGAAGGGTAAATATGTCTTGGTTGTTTGTAAGACAGCTAAATAAATATCCAGGCACATAAATCTAAATTAGGTTGTTTTCATATGTGGTGATCAAAATTTGGATCTAAGCAATAATTTTAAGGCTTCAAGTTTAATGTGTCATTAAAAAAAACAAAGTGGAGGGAGCGGTTTTGCCAGTGCTGTGGCTTCAGTGCCATAATAAATTGATATGGTGATTTACACAGAGAACAAAAGGAATAGTTTAGAAATTTCTTTCTAATGGAAGTTTCAGTTTTGAAGAACACAGAGACATCTGAAAGGTGAAATTCACAGATTTTTCATGCTTGCTGGTTTTTATAGCCTCTGGTAATGCATGTCCTTACTCTGACATCACACGTATGTGAAAAAATGGATGTAATATTTAAAGATGTCTTTTGACAAAGGAAGTATTTCCATCTCCAGAGGTGAGATTTAGTTCTGAAGGATTAAGAGCAGGTTCCAGATGTGTTTTTCAATCACTGGGCTTTCCTTTCCTTAAGTATTGACAGAGGGAAGGTTTTATCAAGGTCTTTGTGATGTGCTTGTTTAGAATGAGTAGACATTAGTAGAGCACATCTAAGTGCTTATCACTAACAGATGACTAAAGAGAGCATATGGCAGGGAAAAGAAATATATATTTGCCCAAGCAATGTGGCTTGTTAACACTCCCACACTCATAAACTGTGTTTACATGTACTTACAATGTTTTGCAAATCCCTTTTCTAATCAGCTAAAAATAAAAGCCAAATAATGACTTTTATCCAATATTGGAGTGTCAGGCAAAGTTGACTTATAATTTTTTAACAAGGCATTTAAACAGTACAGAAGATTTTCATAGTATTTGTTTTGCTTCAGCCCATCTTTACAGCAGTGTATGTATTATATAAATTCCACGGGGTTAAAGTTTTTATTATTGCAGAATGCCTTTTGGTTTACCCACCTATCTGTCCAAGTATAACTACTGTACAACTAGGTTACACTACTAGCAATAACACAGGTTGGAATGACCCATCTCAAATCCTGGTCTAGGTCAAGTCACAAGGTTTATTTTGACCACAGGATTTCACTCAGCTTCTGTATGATGAAATTACCATGAAAGTTACAACATCTGCTGATGAACAGTTTGTAAGCAAAAAAGTCTCTAAACTGTAAACCAGTCTATCTCCCATTAGAATGAAAAAAGACACTAGCTACTGATTTCAGTGCTCCTTTTTCAACTAAGAGGTAGATGGAGAAATGCTAGGGAAATCTGCACAGCTCTTGACATACAAAATTTCTGATAATCCCTGGGGCTTCAGGAGTATAGCATCAACCCACCTTTTTATAATGGAGAAAATACAGAGGCACTGTCTTCTCTTGCTGTGACGTCTAAATGTCCCAGCCTATTCATATAGTATTACTAGAAAGCTGAAAACTATAGTATAAAGATGGATTTGGACTCTTGAGTACTTTTCAGAAAAAAGCATTTATAAAGAAAACTGCGCAGAAAAGCTCCGTTTACTTTTGAGTTTTAGAATATTCCTAGCAAATTCTTGTTAAATATTTACAGCTGGACCCAAGTATTGTCCTTCATAAAACAGTTTATTCTTGTAATTTAGCTCCATTAAGGTCAAAATACTGCTTTAGGATATGATAGAGTAGTGCTAAGGGATTGAATTATGAAGAGATTAATTTTAGCTACTGGAGATAATTGACCCTATAATTCCAAGCACCCCTAATCCCAGCTCAAATGAGCCAATGTTAAAAGTGGCAATACTCACAGTGTAGACAAGGTCATGACAGCTAGAATTGTTTTTTACTACCAATTAGATTTCCCACTTGGTACATTTGACTAATGCTGTCATAGAAAGCAATTTCAGGCATGGAACTAGACTTTCTGTAGAGGCTTACAGGTACTGGAAATGATGGGCAGTATGCTGTACGTTTCCCAGTGTAGAGGATCAGAATGCAATTGAGTCCTAACCCCTAAAATTTGAAATCACATTGGGGTTTAGAACATGTTTGATCCATAATAGAGCTAGAAACAAACGGAATAATTTTAATCTGGAAGCAAAATATTGTCATTCAACAATTTTTTGGCATGGGGGGGGTCTAGAAGATTTGGAACTGTCTCTTGAGGTAATACTGCATCCAAGGTGTGTTCCTCAAATGTATGAGGAAACAGGAAAAAGTGAGATACTAACTGAATAGAGAGTTGTTCAAAAACAAATTATGTTGCTATTTAGCTGCAACTGACATGGAGGCTTCAAAATACAAGGAAGAGATAAATGGATTTTAAATATGATATATCTTAAAAATTCCCTCAAGAGATAGTGCCAACGTCAAACATATTAGCATAAGGACTCATTAAAAACAACAGAACAATACTTTTGCAAAGCACGTTCAGTATTATTACTAGTTATCCATCAGCATTTTTTGAAACATTTACAGATTTGAGTTTTTTCAGTAAGCTGAAGCTGCATGATAAAAAGAGACAGATAATGATAAAAAGCAGATGCTTATGCAAACCTAGCTAGAAGGAGCAAAATACACTATTACGGCCCCTCCTGCAAAGTTAATCCTATTTCTTTTAGCTATTTCTTCATTAGTTAATGGGGTCTTGAGGAAAAAAAAAAAAAAAAAGACTGTTTGAAATACTGTTTATGCATCCTTGCCCTTAGGAACTTTTTAAAAAATTTATAGATTAGTTTACCCTTGAAGGTGCATTAAGTGTGAGTTTAGGCAATCATTACTTTAAATGTGGGTGGTCAGAAACCTGCAACTGAAATGGACAAAACCAGCAGCTAATCATTTTAGTTATTCAGATTCACTGAACTGGCTGGAGTTGAAATGTAAATAGTGGAAAAAGGAGATATTTTTGTGATTAGATTTAAAATAGAGAAACAAATTTCAAGGCTTAGATCACAGATCTAGCATGAGTTAGATTTGAATTTGGATGCACTTTGTGGCTTGCAGTCTAATTAATGAAAGATTTTCTTCCCTCTCATTTTCTATAAAGAGTCAATTTCAGAACAGAAGTAAAGGGTTTGGCCACTGGTTTTGTGAGTCAAGTATCCATGGGTGTATAGTTACATCCCACCTCTGTCACCTCTTCCAATGCACTTGGTGCTGACCCAACATCTTTGTTGACCTCTGAATAGTGAGTCTGAGATCACAGTGAAAGGGCCTCCCGTCTCTTCATGATGATGTTGTAACACACTGAGAGTGAAAGTCTGGGAGAGCCTGCAGCTGCCAGTTTTATGGTTTTCTTTTTCCCTGTGTCTCCATTTACAGTTTAAGATCTAGCATCAGTGTTGTATTTATATTCTTTTATTGAAAAAAAACCAAACCTCTTTATTCACAGAACTCCTGAAGGAGTGCAACTGGAAGTGGGGGATTATTCTTTTCCCAGAATTTCAATTTACTCCAGATCTCTGGCAACATCCTTAGAATTTCACTTGCCAGGGCTGCAGTTTTTTCTCCTGGGCATCTTGTGGTTTTATCTTGTGAACAGGAAAAAAAAACATGCACTCCCAGAGCTCTCCATACTTACACAGTGTAATAGGCAAAGGCATTAAGAGTCTACCAGCCCTTAAAATCTTGCTGTGGATGTAAGATCATCCTGCAGCTGAGCTCATTGATCACTTGTAGTCTGTTGCTTCTCAAATTGCCAACCACAAAGAACTAATTCTAGGCTGTGAGCAGTGTCTCCATGGTGTAGGTGACTAGCAATTCAATTAAATCCACTCTGGAAAATTTTCAGAACCGCTGATCTTTTTGTCTCATATTCAATCTCCAAATATTATAAAATTAATATTTTATTAATTTCTACTTTCATTATTTCCATTTAATCTCCCTTTCTCTTTTGTTGAATTTCTGGTTCGTTTTTTTCTTCTCTTTTTCTGTATCAACCACCACAACAAAAATCAATAGCACAGGGTTTTATTTGATGAATGTGAAGCATTTTCCTGTTATGTTCTTGTCTTCTTTTTTGCCATGAGGACATATAAGACTTGTTGACAGCCAATATTAATAAGTTTAACACTAATATTGGCAGTAACTGAGTACAATTTTTGGCTGTGTTAAGTGGTCTGAGGTAATAGTAATGCTGTCCTTTAAAAGAAACTGATGTCATAGTTGCATCCAGAATTCACTGGGGTTTCTTTTATTGTTTTTATTTTCCAGGTGATTCATATAACAGGCCGGTTACGTCTGAGAGTGTCACTGTCCCACGGACGGACAGTCCCCAGCCAAATCATGGGACTTGTTGTCGTTGCTCATGCTTTGCCACCTCCTACAATTAATGAAGTCAGGATTGACTGCCACATGTTTGTCACTCGTGTGAATATGGACCTCAATATCATTTACTGTGAAAATAGGTACAGCTTTTAGCTCCTTTTTTCTTTCTATTAGCTATGTGTATTCTTTTTTCCATGGGCTTGGCATAAAGTTTTTAAATTTGTGACTACTGCAATATCATGCTAGTGTTCTCTGAGACCACTGAATTCACTCACATCATCATCACCTTGATTTTCATCACATTATTAGAGGATAAAGGTAAATTAAAAGCCATCATTAGCAGGACATCTTGCTGAAATAGGGGAGGATAGACCTGGGAAGATTTCTCCAAGCTTTCCCTGCCTTTTGCAATCTCTCACCATCCCTCTCAGAGGCAAGATTTGGGACTAGACAGACGTTGGTATGACCTGTATGGCTGTCCTTATGCTTCCCCGTCCTCCCCTCCACAAGTCTTCCTGTCTGAATTTTTAAAGTTTTCCATTTTTTAACTAATTGGCAGATTACAGCACATCACGCTCAGTGTCTTAATGGAACAGAGGCACAGATGGTCTAGATAGTAGGCTAGAGAGGTGGGATCTGTTGCAGTAAGAGGTGAGAAAACTGTGGAATAAAATTGGTTAAGGGCGTACACAGAAAAACAGCAGTGAAATGGGAACAGGTGATGAGGAGTTGGTTGAGAGAGGACTGTGTTCGATGTGGTAGCAACAAGTGCTCTAGGAAGGTGGGAGGTAGGATTTAAATTGGGCTTTCTGCTCCCTGGAGTGCCAGTAGTGATGGGGGCTCCCCATGTGGGTCTGTTGGGCAGATCCCTGGCAGCCAGGGCCCAGCCTGCCACCCCTGCCAGAAACAGGGTAGCAGAGGGGCACTGGAGCACCACCAACCAGAGGTGCACTGGGCACCTCCCTGGAGATGGGCTGAGAAGAGGTCAGGACATCAGCTGGTCCTGTCTTGGCAGGGCTTGTGGCCAGGCAGGGCAGAGCTGTGGAGAACTGGAGACCAACTTTACTGCAGTGTAACTGGGGCAGGGGCTGATGGCCCCAGGGGACTCACACAGTGTTAGGGGGGATCATAAAGACCATTAGGGCTTATTGGTGCCCTCAGGGCCCTGAAAAATAAAATTTAGGGAATGGATATTTCGAGCAGAGTGAATAGCTCAAGAGGAAGACATAAGTAATAAAGAAATAGGAATCTGCTGGTAAAAGTCTGAGGTATGGAAGGTTGGAAAGGAAGAAAGCAGGTAATTCAGCCAAAAGAAATTCTCCCTCACAGAGATGTATCATCAAAAAGTAGAACAAACAAGATGATTAATGCAAGCTTTCCATGTGACAGCAGCCATGGCATATTATAAGTTGAGTGGAAGCTCTCTGATATAAACAATGATAGTTGTTTAATCATAATTAAATGCCTATGATCAGGATAGCAGTCAATATAAACTTTGATAAAAGGAGATAAACTCAAATGCTAAGTTGAACCATTTTAAAGTAATCTTGGGTTTCAGTTATGAGGTTATCTTTGCTGTCATGTTGCTGAACTACCACAATAATATTAATTATAATATTACTTGGCGATTAGAGAGAGCACTTCATCTAAACTTCAAAAGCATTATTGAAAAGATAATAAATTATTCTTAGCTTTAAGTTTGGAAAAAGTACTCCGTAGAAAGTGGTTTGCACAAGGTCACACAGAAAGCTGGTAACAGTATCAGAGTTTGGGTTGAGTTTTTGCCTATGACCCTACCCAGTAATCTGGCAGTGGGTCAAAGACCTCTGGGGATCAGTGGTAGGATCCATGAGGAACCTTTTGCCTTAGTGTTTGATTTGACTGTGACCTACGTAGGTACTAAAGGAAAGCTGCTGCCACTGCAGAGCTATTCAATGGTCTCTGAAAAATGAGTTGCTGGGATCTGTCCAGTTCCTAATGAACAGATTTCCTTTTAACAAAATCACCTGCACTTACTGTTACCTTTGTTGGCAACCTCAACAAAATAGCCTGAAATCAAATGGACGTGAAAAATTAACTGTTCCGCCAGGTCAAGTATGTTATGAATTTATGGGCTGTGTTAGAAAGATTTATACTTTCTCTGCCATCAGTTTGGCATTTTTATGAGTCCTAAATTGTGTATTTTTTTTAATTAAACATTTTTTTCAAAGCTTCCTTTTATGTTCATGTAGTAATAAAACTTTCAAATGTGTGAGAAAGACATCACTGAAAAAACAAAAAGGTATCCTACATAGAGTGCTGGTTAGTAATTACATAGGAAACGCTGATAACACATGGTAAACTATGGTAAGCCAACTGACTTATGCAAGAAAGTGTTAAGCTTACTAATGTTTTTCATTCATTAAGGTAAAGGCAACATTATAAAACAACTTTTCCTTGTTTGTGATGGATTTTATCTCATATACTTGGCATATGGTGGTACTTGAATTTCTATTGCAAGTTTAATTTTAAGCCCCTGTGTCAATGTTAAAATTAGTTTATAAAAGAAATTTCAAATAGTAGAAGCCCTTCTGCTGGGGCTGGGAGGTGAATAGCAGTTCACCAAGGCAGAGGGATTTCCACTGATGGAAAATAGAGTAAGATTGACAAGACTTGGTTTTCATAGCAGGTACAAAACAGAATGTGACTGTAAAAGCTGGAAAGGACAGAAGAAGGGAAGGAATTAACTGAGCAGCTGATAGAAGCTGTCATATGAATTATCTGGGCATTTGCCAAGGCCATCTCTGAGTCAGGGAAGTTGGGATCTCTTTTCTCGAACTATAGAAGAGAAGTATCCCATCCTGAATATACTGGCTTGACTCCTGGCATTTGTGGGCAGACGGGAAATTCTTTGTGGTACCACAGTAAAGCAAGCACAACGCTGATGAAAACAGTGAAAAATGGATCCATGCTGGGGAAACTTTAAGCACTATTTATGGAGCAATGGGGAGTTACTGGCAGCTGCAGGGAGTATGGAGCAGAAGCCGTGCTACTTAGCTGAAATGAATGCTCACAGTGGACCATTGGATCAGCAGGGGTGAGATCAATAGTACTCCTAGTTTTCCAAGTGGTTGCCTGCTTGCAACAGCAGGGAGCAGGAGTGACATTACTCAAGTCTTTGGGTACATCTTGTTACTTTGCTCTAAATGAAAAGATCTGCATCGGAATCCTGGACTCAGTGCACAAACCAGTCAGGTGTTAGCGTCTCTCTCAGTCCAGATCCATTAGCTAGTGCACTGGCTATTTCAAACAATTATTATTATGTTCTAAAACTGTTAAATGGGGATGTAAAAATTTTCTATCTAAAATGCGGTATGTTAATCCTTGTCTGTTTTCCAAGTGTAGGATTCTTGTTGTCTAAACATCACCATCTAGTCTAAAACAGAATTTCTGTATTGGCAAATGGAGGGAGAACAACACTTGCAGAGGGCAAATCATCATCGGTGGTGATAAATAACTAGCAGCAAAATAAAGAGACTGCTGCTAGAGTACAACATCAGTCTGTGTATTTTTAGTGTCAATTCTTAGTCATTGGAGACCATCTGGAGGCAGCTTAGAGACCAGTTTAATGTGGACTGCTGTAGCCATATCTGCTAATATATGCCCAAAAGGAAATAACTTAGTAAACATGATGTTTTCTGAATGCAAGAGGTTTGGCAGGTTGGCCGTGACAGTGGTTACCAATAGTTTCTTCAGGTATGCTTCAGGAGAAGCCTTGTGAAGAAAGTATAAGGCTTAGAGATAGATACAAATGTGTACACAATTTGGTCCTAATTCAGCAAAGCATTGTACCATATACCTACCTCTAAATTTCAATCATCTTAACAGTCCTGTAAGTCACTGAAACCACCAGTCTGCTCAAAAGTAAGCCTGGGGCTATGTTTTACAGGATCAGGTCTCTATATTGGGCAGAACTAAGTTCCTATTCATCAACCTGTTGCTTTATTTTGTCAAAGGGCTTGGGAGCCACAAGATCTGTCTCCTAACTGGTGCTCAAAGATATAATATATCTTTCTTTTCTCTGTGCAAATTATTTATTATCCATCCTTCCAACCTAGCTAATTCTATGATTCTATGATCTTTGGCACCTTTGATATATTCCTGTGGCCTTCCTATGTCTGTTTGAAACAGCTTTTTCTTAATATTATCTTTAAACCGAAGTTACTGTGAATGTGCTTCAACAGTTGCCTTGCTCTGTTCAGGCAACTGTGGTTTTATTCATGAGTACTTTACACAAACATTCTGCTGCAGAGAAGCAAAGTACAGCTGAGTCAGATTTACCAGAGAGGGAAGCAGAATGGTCATCTTAGCCCTGGTGTTGGCCCTAGGAGCTGTAGCACTCACACTTGGGGTACATCAGAGGGCAGTGGCCTGCATGGGGATTGCCCCTTGCTACTGGGCTGGGCAGGGTGGGATTTCTTCTCCCTGATCTTCAGGCAGAGCCATCTCCTAACAGAAAATACACACTTCTTGGACCAGAGAAGAGACAGTGAGGAGAGTGTAGACGTGAGAGAGGGAGAGACAAGTTCTAGTTCCTGCTTCATGGACTGTTTATAGGCTTAGTTTAGTATAAAGAGATAATGCACATTCCAGGGGGCAGGAATGCTTAAACCTCAAGCTCCCTTCCTCCTGGTCAGGTTTCTTTTCACCAGGCAGAGATCACAAGTCCTTTGTTTCCCAGCTACTAATTCACTGTGCAACAAAAATGGTGGAACTCAGCAGGAGAGACAGGGAGTCCCACTGTTCCAGAATTCACTTTATCCTGGTTAATTGTGTCCTCTCTGAGAAGGCAGGAGAGACACTTTTCAACTGTGGTTTGTGCTAAACATTAGACAGGTATCTCTAGATGAGTATCCCCCATTTGATTAAGGGCTGTAACTACTACAAGGCAGTTGTTTGAAAGTGTACATCAACATGCACTGTCAAAAAAGTAGAAGTCTATTGTGTTTCATGGTAAACACAATTTGACATTTTTTACTAGCAAATTTGAGAACACTTGCTTTATCTGTGATGTTTTTCATATTTGTCTTTGTAATTTATTTTTTTTTTTTCAATTTGGACAGACCTCCAGTGCTGTTATGGTGCTGTCTAGTGCTTCCATTCTCCTTCAGTCTTGTGGTCTATGCATTCTTCCTGCCTCAGATCCCCAGGCAAAGAGCTCTGCAAGTCAGTGCCTCAGCAGCTGTGTTTGCCCCCTCTGCCACCTAGGAACCCCCCAGGCCTACACAGTTCAGTTACTGGTTTAGCCTCCCCACTGACCTCCTTTGAGATAACACTCCAATTGTTTCAGCTGCCTGGTTTTATCAAGATGCTTGGTGTTTCTTATAACTCCATTAAATGGATGGCAATTTTTTCTTACAAATGCAAAGTGGGCTTAACCCAAGTCATTGCTGCAGATTTCAAACCCTAAAAAATTATTCTGTTGCTACAAGCCAGGCATATGATTAAATGCTTGTGTGAGCAAGGCATTTTTCCAATTGTTTTTTTATTTTCTGTACTGCATTTAAGGACATTGACACCTTGACACTCCATGACAGAAGTTTACACAGGCACACACAGATGCATGCACACAAAAGCCTGTGGAAGAGATTTGAAAGTTTCTATGTGCAATAAACAACAAAGTCCCAGTTGAAAGGGCCCAGAGTGAAAACTGAGCTCCCAAATGAATTAGACTAAAAAAGATAACACCCTGAGGCATCTGTATGTCTCAGCATTTAAATTATATCCTGTGAAATATCAGCTTGGACTTGGTGCCAAGAAATGGTTGAAGAGCTTTTTCATGAATATACCCAATAGAAGACCAATCTGTTGAAATGAAATGTGTCTCTAATCATTTGGTATAAACATAACATGTTTTACTTTATTATGTAACCTTGAATCATCTTGGTCTTTTAATGAGGATTTGGGATTGTTGCTAATGCTTTACAATTTCATGGAATTATATTGTCTTGGTGCTATGCTCCAGGGAGAATATGCACTAGAATTTAACTTTCCACTTACTTAAATGGATAAAAGGATTTCAAGGTTTCTTAAAAAAAACATTATTTGTTTTGTTTCTGTTTTTTCCTTTAAGGATATAGCCTGTTTGTACAGATATTTTGTTCAGATTACTATAGTGATGAAAAAACTTTTAGCAGATCTCACTTTCTGAGTCAATTGTCAATTCTTGTATTCTTTTTCTTCTTGAATTATAGGCTGTACTTTTGTTTCCTTTTTAGGATTAGTGATTACATGGATCTGACCCCTGTAGATATTGTAGGAAAGAGATGTTACCACTTCATTCATGCTGAAGATGTGGAAGGCATCAGACATAGTCACTTAGACTGTAAGTACTTCCATTTTTGTCAAAATAATCTGGTATAACACTTGATTGTTCCTGAACTACTGCTTATATTCCACAACTGGGGTCTTCATCTAGCACCTGCTTTCTTTGTCATAGGGTGTCGTAGAGGGTGGCTCAGATACAACTTTTTATATGATTAATTTCCCAATCTTTTTATAGACATAAAATCGTTCACATATGTGGAAGTAAGAAATTATATTTGTTTTACCAAACTTACCAGCAGCCATTTGTTTACACTTGCATCATTTTACTCCTTCTACGAGATATGGCTTCAGTGAGAAACTGCTTCCCTGACACAGAAAATGAACTCCTCTCTTTGTTTGGGGTTATTTTGTTTTGTTGTTGTTGTGTGTTTTTTTCGGAGTCACAGAGGTTAAAAACTACAGTATATTTGGGAGTTTCACCAGGTCTTTCAATATAGAACTGAGCTGCAGCTTTACTGGTGTTGTAACCACTCCAAGTATTAACATCTAAATAGCCCCAACCCCTGCAGCATCTAAGTCCCTACACAGGTAGTGTCTGATGAGGATAAGGATAGCAAAAGTTAAAAAATATTAAAAGAGATAAACCTCACGAGAGAGCATGTGCATATATCTGTGTTTGGGGGAAGGGAGGTTCAGCTCGATTCCTTGTAATTAAATGCTTTGTATTCCTCTTATTAAAAGCCATAGGGCCTAATTCTTTTCTTGTTGAGATCTGTTGACTTCAGTGATGGTGCTCCTGATTTACCCTGGTGCGAAAGGAGATTTAGGCCCATAATCTCTAATTTATCTGTGCTTGCAGTGAAGCCAGATAATTCTTTGGAAGTTTCAGGGACTGACTGTGTTAGTGATTGACTTGTCTGTTTTTCTTAATGTAAAAGACTGTCTGCAAACTGCCTCCTATGTTCAGAGTCCAAGATTTGAATAGCTGTGTTCCCCCTGCACCATGTCCTGCTAGCATTTTCTAATAAATGAGTAGCAACCCAAATACAGGGATGTTTAGTTAGCTTTTACAAAATCATATAACTACAATAGAAAGAGGTATAAATCTTCAGTCCCAAAGTACCTTGCTTGATCTGCAAGGAAAAATAGGAGGATGACTGCAGCTGGAAAGCAGAACAGGGACAGCTTCTATGATAATATATGGCAGACAACCACAGTATCAAGCTCTATAAAGCTTTCAAATTGTCCCTGTAGTTTCTACAAGGTAAAGTGCATTTGGCAGAAGAAGGTCAGGTTAGATACATTTCTGTGGGAAAAAAATAAGATCAACTATCCAAAATGATAAGCAAAGTAATTTTGCATCATTTACATTTTGAGCTTTTAATATCCTGGACAATATGTCAGTTGCTCACAAATGAAGGAACTTGCTTGGTGCTCTTGAAAACTGGGAGTCGAAAATTACAAGTTGCACTTCCACCACACTACCTGACCAAGGAAATAAAAGATATTTATGACTCAGACTTAACATACCACCTGGCAGAGATGAACATCCCATTTGAAAAAGACCTTAATCTTCTGAATGACCACTTCTCTCTGAAATAGAATATGCTTTATGAAACATTCATCTTCAGAAAACTTAGACACCTCTGAAGACAGTGTGAGTGTGGTGTGGTCCAGTGCTTATGCATAAGGACTCAGGAGACCCTGGAGACAGGAATGACTTTTAGAAAACTACTTCACCTTGTGTTCCTGGTTTCACTGCACATGGGGGGCACTTTTTCTCATTTTCAAAATCCAACACAGTGAGGTTCCAAACTTGGCTGTGTGGCTATAGCATCATTATTCTTACTAGACTAATTCTTACTAGACTGATTTTCAGTAGATGAGGCTGGCAACAGCTTTTCTGTATAGTAGTTCTCGTGTCTTACAGAACGAGATGTTCACAGAATCATTCAGGTTGGAAGGGGCATCATCTAGTCCCACCACGTGCTCAAAAAGGGCCAACACTGTGTCAAAGCAAACAGTTTAGCACCTTGTCTAGGTGATCTCAAAAACCTTCAAAGTGAGACTTTCCACAAGGTCTCTGAGTGGCCTGTGCCAGCCCCTTAATAAGGGCTTGTGCTTATTATGTACAGCTTGTAATATTGCAGGGATTTGGTCCATTCCAGGTACAGGACTTTGCATGTGTCTTTTCATGATGTCCGAACTCAAGCTCTGGATGGAAGATCTTAAGGTCTAAATCAGACCTGAGGTCAGTTTGGGAAGTATACTTGCCCATTATAACTCCTGCAGAAGCTGAAGTTGTTCATATCTTCCCCCGAAAGAGATATGTCTGACTTCTAACATTTGGGAAAAGACCTGGAAGAAAAAAACAAGAGAAAGAAATTACAAAACCCCTAAACACTTCATAGCAATTTGTCCATCCTAGAAACTGTGTTCAAACCAAACTAAAAAGATCTTCCTGATTCAGTGAAATAAAATTAGCACTAAAATTCAGGAACTTTCAAACACTGGTTGTAGAAAGTAAAAGCAAGTAGGACTGCAGTTCCCCAGAATAGACATTGAGATTTGCTTGTGCAGTATATGAAATAATTGCTTGAGACTACAATGAAAAAAAAAGCAATATTGTGCAATATTTTGAAGAGGAGCTAGAAGCTAAAGGAATTGTTAGAAAGCCCTGCTGAAAAGTAGAAGCAGGACTTGAGAAAGCAGCAAACTGAAGAGTTTTTGTTTGATGGAAGTCTGCAGAATGCAGCTAAAAATCTTGATTGATTTTCCCAGGAGACAAAATAATTTTTAAAGATTGGAACAAGAAGAATCCCAAATTGCAATGGTAGATCTAAGGGTAAAAATAAACCTAAGTAAAACTACTACTCTGCTTATTCACTGACAACATATCAGAAAGAAATTGGAAAAAGTAAGAACAGTACATCCTAACTTCTCATCCAGGTTAATCATAGACATCAAAGAGGAAAACAAGCAAAGAAAATGTTCCACGAAATCACAAGAAAAAAAAAAAAAAAAAAAAAATCAAGAGGGCTGTTGGTGGCTTCAGATCATAGCAGCCCATGAAAAACTTTGAAAAACAGGCCTTGTTAAAGCTATCTCAGATGAAAGAAGACAAAAGGAGTTCCAGGAATGTGACCATAACAAGTGTAATGGTGAAGAAGGTTTGCTGGACTATAGCAGTGACAACAGTAAGGGATCTGCTACCATAATGAAAGGTCAGTTACAGTCAGTGGAAAAGCTTTCATTGACTTCAGTTGACATGGGGATTATGCCCTAGAAAAGCAAAGCCAGATGGACTAAAATTCTGACCCCAGTCAAGTAAATAGGAAAAATTCCATTAGGTTCAGAGAGGTCAAGATTTCTACTTAGAGATTTATGTTAGTTATACCTTGTGGATTAATAAAACAACAGTCACAGTCTAAGTCAACATAGTCCTGTATTAGTCCAACACAGTAATATGAGATGGTGATCGCAAAAGCTATTGAAGCATCGGGTTTTTTTCAAACTAAATAAAAAGTTTAGGGATATCTTGTTTCTATCTTGTTTCATTTAAGCTTTCAATGATCATGTTTTTTCAAAAGTCTCCTAGCCAAGTTACAATTCTACCTCATTTAATCTGCTTCCCATTTGATAGTGTTTCATGGTTTCAGAAGTTTATGAAATGTCTCATTTGTTAATCTTCTCTGTTTGTCAAACAAATTACTGGTAGAATACTGACAGATACCACTTATCCTAAATCAGGTCTTTCTCACAGAGACTGTAGTTTAAATGTTCTGTTGTCTAACAGCCTGTACACTATCCAGCATCATGGCTCAGCTGTTGCTGCAGCTGACACACAGCAACTGGCTGAACTCTAACAACTTGTCTTTGAATCCAAACCCTCAAAAATTGCAGCTCTGGCTCAGATAGAGTCCCTGATCCTAGCTCTTAATTAAGATATGTTGGGGTTAAAGAGTTGAAGTTGAATGTTTTACCTTTCGGAGCTATGAATCTAGAGCTAACACTCTAGAAAGAGTCCTCATGCCCCCAGTTCTACTTTGCTTCGATTGGATCCTCTCTTTTTACTTAGCTCTGGATAGAAACATTTCAGAGCTGAACAGCATTCCCGGTATAGTAAAGTTTATAGACTTTCACTGGGCCATGAGTCCCTGCATTGGTAGAACTGCCCTTGTTCCAATGACAAGAAAATATTCCTGGTCTTACAGCTATCAGGATACATTTTATGTAAATCAATATCAGAAATCAAGCAGATTAATAAAAATTACTGTTTCATCATGTCTTAGCCCTGTCTGTAGAGCTCAGCAAGGGCAATTGACACCCACTGCCCCCTGGAGTATGATGCTGTGCATATGTGCTTCCCTTTGGTTGACATCATACAGAGGTCAATAATGTCCCTTTTTGTTTTAAAAAGTATCTTTCTTGCTATGACTTGGTGTCATATGCTATAGAAGTATACATCTTCCATTTAATTGGAAAAATTAATGATCTTCACTGAACATCAAGTACTTGATGTTACTGTTCAGTGAAGATTATTAGGGATGCAGCAAGGAAGGATAAAAACAGGAGCTCTAAAGGTAACCATGAATATACTTTTGGACAGATATAAGACAATACACTTGTAAGAACACTTGTCATGAGTATGTATTGGTATATAATACATGCTTTTTCATTATGAAGTCCTAATTGAGATCTAAATTCAGAAACCTGACACAAAAAAAAGATACTTGTCCTCAGCTATTGCTTAGAAAATATCATCCTGTTTCCTCAGGATTTGATTTACAGCTATAAGAAATACAGTTCCTAAGTAACAGTGAGCCTGGGAAGTTCTTTTCCCATAAAGCAAAGGTCTCTGATGAGTAGGTTTGGTAACACTCCCTCTAATCTACTTTATCTGGTTTCCAGTGGTTAGAATAATCCAGTCTTTCTGAAAAGAAACTATTCCTCATTCACCTTTTTCATGGCTTCCCTATTTTTCAAGGGATATTACCCCCTTAGTCTGCTTTCAAATCAGTTATGATTTCATTTGTGTGTGTTCAGTAGAGAAATTCTATTGCTGTACAAAATATTGCTTAGTAGTTTAGCCTACCAGCTGTAGTTTAACTAACCCTTTTACTTATGCACATCAGTTTTAATTTTTTATTCTCTTAATACCTCAAACACATGAAAAACAAATAGAATGAGTTGATAATTTCTAACACTAAAATACACTTCACATATTTTGCTCTCATGCTGTGGAATAACTCTGCAATGTCAAGTAGCACACAATTAGCAAAACTGTAGGGGGAAAAAAAGAAGTGTTTTGATCCTGAGGAATTTTTATCCTAATCAGATCGAAATTTCAGTGCTCTTGTAGTCCTTAATATCTTCAATCACCAAAAAAATCAAACTGATTCCAATGTCAGGTTTTGCTTTCTTAGACTGAAATAAAATGCTAAAATATACAAATGAGTCTCATGTTTGTACAAGTTTATTATCATCACTAAAAAGCAAGATTGATTCTAAATTAGACTGATAGAATGTCTGGTATTTAGCTAATCCTTAAACCAAGCCTGCCTGACATCCTGATGACAGCCTGGTGTATGTTGTTTGCAAAGTATTGCAGAATTGTTGGTCTCACCACCTGCACAGTCTTCCTCCCCATCCATACTATGGGCCAGCAAAGACTTCTGCTTTGGAGACCAGCATTTTTATGTCCCTTTGACTGGAGAGTGGTGGTAGAGGAGGGAACAGGAGATAAGAAACTAGAATAAACAGAAGCATATAAAGAAAAAAACTATTTTATTTATTGGAGAGAAAAAAGGAACCTGGAATTTTCTTTAGCCCATGCCTAGCATTCATTTTTCAGTCCTAATGAATCTGAAGAGACATGCACCTAACCAAGAATGTTCATGTTCTGTGTCTTTTAGCCATGCTTGGGAATCCTGCAGATGTTTTTGCTCCTGCAGATGCTTTTTTGAATTATGAGAGATGCTGGTCTGTCTAGCTTAATTTCTTTGCTCTCTGACCAAAGGTTTGTACTTCAGAAGAAAGGGAAAACACTCTGCAATATGCAACTGTATACACCTTGCACCCTTATTTTCTTCATAATACACTAATAATTCATGGTTGCTTCATTCCTTGAAAAATTAGAATTATACCACTGCTTGATTTCTGTTTGTGGAGGACAGTTTTTAATGTTGTAGTCTTCTGTATTCTAATTATCTATATACGTATTCAGATATCATTTTAAATCCCAATATATTTACAGTCTTCATGATATTTTGTGACTGTTTTTCATGTGCAAATTTTGTGCTATTGGACAAATGTTTTTTCTGTGTGAAATATGTAAGAGAGTTTACCAGAAGCATCAAATCTTTTGGATAGTAAACAAACCAGAAAACACTACAAAGCTAAACCTTTAAGCTATTTAAACCATTAGCTGCTGACCCTAATTGCAGAGTTTTGCCTTCTGTAGCTTAGCACGATACAGTGATTTTGCAAGATGAGTCAGATATAGTTTGCATCAGTAGCCCTTTATCTTAATTCTTGATGCTATTTCATCTTCAAACGAAATCTAATGCAATACTGATTAGTTCTTATTTCAGTTTGTAAGCTCTCCACTGTAAATTGTCCACAGCTCATAATCAGTTGAAATTTACACCTAAATTCTTCTCCTGTTTTCCTATTAAAAATGCATGTAATACCATCTATGTAAGCACAGCTACTGCATCAAGGGGCTATAGAGTGAAGGCTGAGCTCTTATTTTTGCTGGGAACCTCTGGTTTCCCAGTTTCTCCCCAGTTTCTTTTTTTTTTTTTCACAGTGTCTTTTTGCTCAAAATTTCTAATCTCAGAGATGAATTTATACTTTGAAATCATTCCTGTGATAGATTGCAGAAGCCCATGATAAATTGCAAAGCCTTGGGAATAAAAGGTTTTACTGTGCACCTCTAGCAGCTTCACCTACACTGTGTCTACCAAAGTATTTCTGTGGTGATTTCTGCTATGTAATTTATCACAGAATCATAGAATGCCAGGTTGGAAGGGACCTCAAGGATCATCTGGTCCAGCCTTTCTAAGTAGGAACACAGTTTAGATGAGATGGCCCAGCATCCTGTCAAGCTGAGTCTTAAAGTATCCAGTGTCACTGAATCCAACACTTCCCTGGGGAGATTATTCCCCAGGGAATGTAGAAGTGTGCCATTTTAAAAATTAAGGGGGAAAGTATTTAATTATTCTTCCCTTCAGAAAAACCTTGGAGGTCTGATCCAAGATTACTGACACCAAAGCATTCATCACATTTAAGTCAGAAACAGTTGTAGATTCATAAAAAATCCAAAAACGGATTAAGGTTTTTGTTTGTAGTTTCCTAGGCTGTGAAATGCTGCATCCTGAAATGTCACTGTGTGAAGGTAAGAAGAAACTGTTGCAGATCATTCCAGAGTTTTAGAAACACATTAGTGCTGTTGGGTTTTTCCCTCTTTTTTATTTTTCAAAGGTCCAGACAGTTGACCTTGTGTCTCTGAGGCAGACAATTTTCAAAGCCAGAAAGATATGAAAATAGTATCAGTAAAATATGTAGCATATATCAGACATGTGACAGTGTGGCAATAGGTCTTATTAGCACTCTTTTGAAGGAACTTGCATAAATCACTTGTGGCTTTGCTACCCATGAGTGATGTGGCCAGTGGTGGATCAGTGTTGGGTTTGATGTCTGGTAACTTATAAAGCGAGTGGGTTGGTGTCCAGGACTTCAGCTCAGTGAGCTTTTGGGAATACCCTGCCAAACATCTGAAGCCTTTGTACTCAATGCCCACAGCTTGCTGAGTAGTGATTCTGAAATCATAAGACAGTCACTTATTCAGAGGTCCTTTTATTTTTATTTTAGAAGGGATCTCTTTTGGTTAGTGTTAAGCTATCTTTTTAAATGCTTATGGAGAAAAGTGGAAAGATTTTTTTCCTCTTCCCGTTCCCTTTCCCTTTTCCCTTCCCTTTCGCTTCCTCTTCTTTTTACAAGTTAACTGGTATAAAGGTACAATATGCTCTAAAAATGTTTAATCGAGTTTACTATGTATGTACTACGTAAGTCAGTGATGAATTTTTGTGGTGGTTGGAAGGGTGTTTGAACATTCCATCATGCACACAACACAGCAGAGCTGTGGATCCCTTTCCTCTAGAGATTAGGCTGAGAAACCACTCATTCTACTCAGTCCAAGTACCCAAACAGGGACTCTTATCCCAGAAATTAAATCATGTTCAAAGTGATCCTATCCCTTGAAACAAGTCATCTTTAACCTATAAAATTCAAAAAGAAAATTAATATTGCTGACAGTCTGCTTTTGTGAAACTTCTATTTTCCTATTTGTAAAAGATATAGTTGTTTATAGTCTGCTGATACATTTGGAATGGAAAGGGTTATGTTCTCAAGCCATTAATCATACATAGGTTGTCATGTGATAGACATTAATATTAGTGAAGAGATGGAGGATGGATTTAAGTTTCTTGAGCAAGCAGGGCCAAAATTCTTCTCTGATGTTGCATTTTAATAGCTGAGGGCAAAATTTGGATCTGGGATTTCATTTTCCCCTCCAGTTTGAACAGAGAGAGTTCATTAATGATAATGGAAGTTCTGTCTGAAGTTGGTGTTCAAAGCAGGCTTGGGTTTCTAAATGACCTTTTCAATATTAGCAGAAGGAAATCACTTTATGGCAGGATTGAAGTTACAGAAGTCATGGGGAGACAGGTAAATCAGAGGGGAAAAGGAAAGTTAAGAGAGAAGAAAACATAGAGAATCTTAGGTAGACAAATCTAGTGTTCACTTTTCAATCAAGTTTATAATTAATTTATTCAGTTACTTACACTATATTTATCTATAGAAACAACAGAAAAATGTAGGGTTCCATGGAACAGTGCATCTAGTGATACACTGAATTATATATTATAATTCTGTCATTAAGTTTGATCAATACCTACATAATGTTGTGAAGTAAACATCCTACCTACTATTATATATTCTTTTAAAAAGCTATTGTTAAATATAATTATGAAAATGGAATTTTAAATAATGGACCACTGGCAAATGGTGTATTATAACCACCGTGAAAGAGAGAGAGGAAGAAAAATATTTCTGTTCAAGCAAGAGAGGATGCTTTGTGCTTAATGCTGGAAAATGGTTTTTTTTTCTGTTTTCACTGGATTTTAATAAATTTGTACTGCTGCTGTGAACTGAAATCATGTAAACTGGTAACATAGGGTTGATTTTAAACAACCCATCTTCCTAGTCCTTATCTGTGATAATTTGGAATCAAATGAAAGCAGCATTTGTAGCAGAGGTTAGGAATTTTCAGAGGGCTGGAGTGCCATTGTCCTAGAATTAGGATACATTACAAAGTCCATGAATGTTTTTCCAAACTACTTTCACTATTTAGAGTTGCTTTTTCTCCCTACCTGGATGTGTAACATGTAAGACTTCTCTCGATGCATTTGGCAAGTGATGATGTCTTGAGCTGCAAACTATAATCCTATTATGAGCCCACACTGTGTAACAGTTTGACTCAGACCACTTTTGACGTTTGTTTTTCTGCAAAGGGAGTCACTAAAAATATTGCTTAGTTTTTAAAGATTCTTAGGTTTTCCAGTTTTTCTAAATGGTTGATTAAGACTTCTGGTTTTTTGGTTGTTTCTTTCCCTGTAAGGTTGTCAATTCTTATTTTTGCCCAGTTTGTCAGATAGTTAGGTATGTAACATTCCTACACTGGAAGATTAAACAGTATTCCATATCACAGAAGTAAGCAATGAATTACTTGCCATACTTAACATTTTTGGAGTCACCATATGTGCCCGGAAGAATTATCTCAGGTGAATGATCAAGTTGGTGGGATTTTGGGTACCAGTGAGTCTTCTTTCATTAATCCAACCTGCTCCTTCCTGCTTGACTTTGGAAAAGATGGGTTTATGTTTAGAAGCCAGCAATTATTACTATCTAGTAGTCATATCATGATAGCTGCCAAGTTTCAGTGTGTTATTGAGACAATATTCTGTTTTCTACCCAAACCTAAAAAAGATGATCTCTGTGCAGCACTCAGGGCTTTCTGCTGTCATATGATGTGAGTAAATTGCAACATTCTAAAGCCTCAGAACCAATATTGTTTTAAATAGTTATAATTCTTCTACTTTTCTTAAGATAGCTCTGTTGAGATACTCTAGGTCTGCAATGAGGGCAGGGAATGCAACATGACTGAGGAACTTTTGTGATGGGAATCTGCTGTGGAGGCCACGCTTTTGGCCTGGTGGGTAGGGAACACATTTCCATACTGTCCTGGCTTATGTCCCCTCCTGCTCATCCCATTCCGTGTAGTAACTTGGAAATCAAATGTTTATGGAGAATTACATAGATGGCACGGGTTTACTCACAGAATGTCTGCATCCTATCATCTAGCTCTTAATTCTTTTGAAGTAACAAACATCATTTAACATTGCAAAATACTGCTCAGTACTTTTTTTTTTCATTGCTAGAATCCAGTTTGTGGATACCTACTATTTAAACCATCTAACTCACTAATTGCAAAATCTATAGAAAAGTCCTTACAACATCAAAGGCTTGCTTGATCCTCGGAGCTGTTATAAATGTAAAACTGTCTCTGTTACAAGCAAATAAGGCACTTAATGTACTCTTTCTGGCTGTGATGCTATTTTTCCTGTGGGTTTTGAAAATGACCTTCCTGTAAGCATCAAGGACTGTAACTTTTCAGATAAAGAAACTTGTTCTTGTTTTAAGTCTATGCCAGGTTCATTCCCCTATAGCCCACAGTTTTCAAAAGCAGAAGAAAAAGTAATCCAGAATTAAAAAAAATAAAACCCCCTCTGTTTCCAGAACGAAGTTACCCTGTCAGCTTGCCTTGGGCCTTAGGTGGAGAAGTGGAGATTAAAGAGTCAGTATTCCTTTTCATGTTTCGTCTGCCAGTTTTGTGAATGTAGAAAGAGTACTTGTGGCTGCAGCTAAGTATCTGACTAAGGTATTAAGTATGGCATTTTCATCCTTTTGCAGTAAATTAAAAATATTCTTATATGTTTTTCACAAGGGGAATTCAGTATCAATACCATCCAGTCATTGATAAAGGTATTTAAGGAGAAGGGTGAATAGCACAGCAGATGTAACCTCAATATTTTCACCAATTATAAAGAACCTCTTTGTGAAGCTGTGTGAATATGTAAGATGATCTCATCATTTCCTATTTACTCAATACTTACCTGAATACGCAATATAGTGTAGCTTTTAAATGCATATGCACATGAGTAAAATGTCCTTTTGTAAGAGACTTCACTAAAAGACTTCTTTTGATACACAATTTCTTCATCTCCTCTTCAAACTGAATTAAGCTACTTCCTTCTTTTAAAACACAACTCACTATTTAGAAGCTTTGGCTTTGATTTCTCAGAACAGCCTTACAGGAAGAAACTATGTTCTTTTTCTTTTTGTAACCATATTTCTGAAGACAAACTTGTACTGATTTATTTTTATTTTCTAACAGAAATAGGTTCCTGCAAAGAACACTGACTGTTTCTTCTTCTCTCCCCTCCTGCACTTCACTGCTACAAGAATACTGCTGTGCACAAAGCTACCAAGGAAAACTGAAATCCCTCTGTTGGGAACTGTGTACACAGCAATATATTCTTACTTTGAGAAATAAGTGAGATTTTTTTTTTAGCTCTTAGCATGGCATACTGTACATTTCTTGCATGCTAACCTCTGAATTCAAATTGAGTGGCTAGGGAACATTTCAAAAATTTTAGTCAAGTTTAGCATCCACAATTTTAGGGTAATATATCTGTGCAGGTAATTTAAATGTCACCAGTTTTAAAGCATTAATCTTTAGTTATTCCCCTTGATTAAAGGTTTTATATACATATGTGTATATACACAATTATATCTGTTCCTCCTATGTAAGATTTGTTTCATTCTCCTATTCACAGACTCATTGTAAAGATTATTCCTGATGGCTGTGAAGCTGATCTCTGTTTCCACACAATATGGCTCAGTAACAAGGCCTTTTTTCCTCTTGCTTTTAAACATGTAACTCCCATTAACATTTTAGAGACTTCTGCATTGATTAGCAGAAGAAACAAGCCTGGAGAGAAGTCACCTTCCCTGCTACCCTTAGAAATAGACTGTTACACTCAGTCCTGCATAATCCCCTGTAACTTCAGTCACACGAGCCACCCACCTGTGTGATCACAAGTCTCACCTGTACCCCATTCTCTGCCACACTGGGTACTCCATGTATAATACAAGCAGAAAATTAAAACTATGCATTTCACAGTGTACAGAATTACAGAGATGAACCCTGATTCTCAGTAAGCAATTTGCCCTAAGTACAGTCTGAGTAAGGTCAGGATGTGGTCCACATGGCATTACTTTTTCAGAAGTTTATTTTTTTTTTCTTCATCATTCTCTTGCATCACATTAAGAAATTTCCTCCCAAGCTATAGCATGAGCTTTCAGAATTGGCTTGGGGGTGCCTACTGCACTCTCAAAGGATGTAAGAACCATATTTAGCAGCATGGCACAGCTGGCCTGCCAGAGAATCTCTTTACAGAGAGAATTGTTATATTGAATCGTGGGACTTCCTTCAGAGAGAGTGTGGTCCACAAATCTCTCATATGAAATGTGCTTTAGAAAGATGCAGGAAGACAAATCCTGTGTATATGGTAATATATTGGAGATGGTCAAATAGAGAATGGGAGTTTGCAGGCAGATGAACTTCATGGAAATCTCATTTTCAAGACTGTATTTCAAATATTCTTTGGCTGTATATTAATTTGGGACCCTGAACTCTGACTGTAGATGGTTTGTATGCAGCTTGGATCCACTGCTTTCTTTCTTGAAACAGCAAGCACCTTTTCCTTCAGAATTGACTTAAAAGTTTTAATTTTCCCCTTTTTTCCATATTTCTGAAATGAATGCTCTCTCTGTTCAGTTCATGACATAGACATTTCCAGTGGTGCAAAAACCAATATAAAAGGTATTGAAGGAGAAAGGGATTGTCTAGGATGAAATGGGCTGAAGGAGCTGTCACCATGCAGAATTGCTCTGTGGTCGAGTCACTGGCAAGTGACTCACCTGGTACCTTGGCATTCAAATGTGCATGTGGGCAGTTGTGAGGATTCATCCCTTGATATTTGTATAGGATGATAAATGTTTCAGAGGAAAACTTCTATGCAGAAGAAAGCAGTATAATTAATGGATATAAATCCAGATAGATTTTCCAAATTGCTGCACATACCTGTGGGTGTTCAGGCTTCCAGAAAGGAGCCAATATCCCTCCAGACTTCCAGGCATCTCAGTTTTACTCTCAGCTGTAAGCAGAGTGTTTTGAATGTCCTGTTTTACTGGAATGGAAAAATCTGCTGTAATCAAAACTTACAGCAGTACTTTTCTTCCCTTATTCTTCATAACTGATAAAGTTGGGCTAATTTATGTGCGATTGTTTTCTAAAGTGGCATACAGCATTGGTTTGACAGAAATGCTGGGTAGTCAGTTCATATTTTATCCTAATTCTGCTCCATAATGAGGTTTTGAAACTAGTGAATTATCATAGCAAAATATTTAGAGCTGGGAATACAAAAGGAAAAATTTAGGGAACCTGATGGATCTCTGCTAGAAACAAACCTTGTTAACTAGAGGCTGCTGAAAAACAAGACCCAGATCACAAATAATTGTTCATATTACAGCTGAACGTAACTTGCTCTTTACACTCAATTTACGCTGCACTTTTTTACATGCATTTTTTTAATTTAGTCATTGAAAAATTGGGCTGGGGATTAGGGGGTAGCTCCAAGGTAAGAAAATGTCTGTGTCTGCATGGCTGCCTTTGTAAATATCTTTTTCTGTAGATATCTGTTGTACCTGAATTTAGATATAGATACATTAATATGTATAATTAGGAGTATAGACATTTGGTTAACTTGAAAGCTCCAAAGTGTCATTTGTCACATTTATGGTAGGAACTTTAACTGCCTTAAATACTTATTCTTTTCCAAAGTGACTTTTTTCTTTTCCCTCAAAAAAAAAAAAAGAAAAAAAAATGTACTTCATGAAACTATTGTATATGAAGCACTTATTAGCCGTAATTAAATGGACAATATGAATTTACTACGTCTTTAGGACTCTGGCTTGTTCTGGTTTAGAGCAAGATGATTAATGCAAATACATATTACTTGAGATAACCATTTAGCAGCTAATTTAGCCAAATTTATTACAGCAGTTAGAGGTTTTTCATTTTAGCAGACGGAGACAAGGACATGACAAAAGCAGAAGGTGTCTATGAAGACACACTGCCCTCTAGTGCACAAAGCTTTATGGGATTAATGAGAAGTGCAGAGAGTAAGTGCACCACTAACAATAGCACCCAGTTTTTTAATAGTTTTTTTTTTTTTAAACGGTACTGCTCCCTTCTGCTGAAACATTTGCATTTCAGCCCCTGCGCCTTACACCAAAGCATCAGATACAAGCCAAATCCGTTCCAACTTGGCACTATTTTGGCTGAAGTATTACTTTAAACATCTGTAATTTGAAGCCTTCTTACTGTGAGCATTAAATAACATCGTTTCACATTACTGATCGCTTTTACTAGTTTCTCTGTTTCCTAGCATATTTCAAACACTGGGGAGAGCTGTCACTCTTTGGCTCTAACCAAGCCATTCTGTGCCTCCCTTAGGCCTCTTTCTCGGTTTGTTGGTGAATTTACTTTGCTCTGGTAGAAAGTAAATTCTCCCAAGACTTTTCCCCCACTGACCAGTGGAGATTTGGTTCATCTGAGAACTGTAAATTCTGTTTGACAAGATCAAAGAAACAGATGTGTAAGTTCAGCGGTTGATATCGCCTGCAATAAGGAGAAATGATCAAAGCAGCAGGGGTAGAGGATCTTCCCAAACCTTTCAAATATCCAGAATCTCAAAGAGGTCTACCTAGGAGCTATGAATAAATCACATATAAATTTGCCTCTTTTTTTTTCCTTTTCTTTTTTTACAGTTTGACATTGAGTGCATCGAAAGTGTCCATACAGCAATAAGTATTCTGTGAACCAAACAGATTGGTAGTTCTTTTTACTTTCCTTCTTTCACTACAGTTTCCAAAACCAGATTAAAATTGTACTTTTAAAACTTCTAAAATTTACAGCTAGTTATGCTGAACTTCAGTTTTTCATTTCTCTGGCATGCTGCATTACACCTAAAAGAAGCCAAGTATCTTCTGCTCAGAATTGTGGCATGTTGTACAATGAAGATCATTTTACTACAGTTTTAACATGCAATGTATCTTGCTTCTGTTTTGTTTGTATTTTTTTGCCAGTGCTGAATAAGGGTCAGTGTGTAACAAAGTATTACCGCTGGATGCAGAAGAACGGGGGTTATATCTGGATACAGTCCAGTGCAACCATAGCTGTCAATGCCAAGAACGCAAGTGAGAAGAACATCATCTGGGTGAATTACCTTCTTAGGTAGGTCTTCCACTCATTTCTCTCACTCGAGCTGCTGGCTGTGTTGCTTGTTTCTGTTGGTGAGAGTTTTATGGAAAAAATAGTTGCCTAGTGGAGGAAGTTAAGGAGAAGAAATTTTCATATGGTCGACATCAAAACTCGTGCCATTTGGTTGTATTTATTGAGACATCTGTCATGTCTCAGTAAACTGGAATATTCTTGAATTATTATTCTGCATGAGTCTTCAGATAAACCCTCTACCATTTTATAGCATGCATCCACAGCCCTGAAATCTACTTAATCAGTTAAGTCCAAAGGTTAAAATGATTCACACCAACTTTTTGTAGTTGTGTTATAAAGTCTGGTGTGAAATGCTGGACAACAGGTTTTTTGGTTATTGAAAATGCATGGAAGCAAACTTACAGAATGCTATGAAAAGGTCTTTCTGAAAGGTGTTTGTCTGTTCACTCCAGAGAGAAAAAATTTCTCAAGAGAAATGCCTTGAACTAACATGTTGTTCCTATAACCATCAGACCATACTAACACTGGAAAATGCAAAATAGAGTTTAAAAATGAAAGTAGCAATTGAAACTATTTTAAACTGTTAGTACTATTTTTAAAAGAAATAGTAGTAATATCTTGAATGAAAGACTCTTCTCTGAGAAATTCTGTTTTACCAAAGCCCAGGTGTTTTTACAGAACTGGTTTTTGAGCTCAGGGGAAAACCAGCAGTCACTGAGAGACACTGAATTATAAGCCTGACCTTTCTCATCTGAAAATACCTTTCAACGTGTTCTGTTTTTTGAAAATGTTCAATAAGATTGGGGATTTTCTGTTTCATTCCACAGCAGAACAAACAAACAAATAAAATTTGAAACCTTGAGATTGTTCTTTTAAGTTGCTTGTCATGGTTTGTTATATTTCCTTTGATGCCATGAAAGTTCAAAGAGATGTCTAGGGGTTAGATCGTGACTTACTATGCCAAGACCAGTAAGCCCTGAAGAGGCTGTGCCTGCCTAAACTTGCATGTTGAAATACTTTTGATTCCCCTTTTGGGGAAGAGAAGGAAGCAACTCCTGGCATGAGAGCATTGAGGGATACTGTAGGAAACCTTCCATAGCAGTGGAGCACTCATTGGGGCTTGCATGTTTCTGTCCTGTTATGACTGAGCACAGGCATTTCTGAATATATCCTTATTCTGCTACATTTTTCTCTTTTTGCAAGAGTGAGGCAGAATGCTGAATTTCAAGAGGTCAGATTAAGACTGCCAGTTCTTAACTGGACGTATAATGTCACTACTCCAGTTCTGAGAGGACTTAAAAATGCCTGGGAATGGGTTCATATTCTGTCTGGGAAAGTGATCCATAAGAATTAGGAAGTTGTCTCTATCCCTTTCGCTACTTTACACCCATAGGAGAACCTTGTCAACAAACATCCCACAATTTTTTTTTTTCTCTAACAACAACGTATACCTAACACAAAACAAAATAAAAAGAGAAAAGCTGTGAAAGCAGTGTGGTCTTTCTCAAGTCTCCTCCCAGAACCTGATTTTTTGCTGCATTGCCTTCACCAGTCTCTTAGAGAAAGATTTAACTCCTCCACGTGTATTTTTTATTTAGTTTTCTCCTAGTACTGGAATTCACAAAAGATCCTAATGTCCAAATAATATTTTAATGACAGATCAAGGCATAATTAGGTCTACTCTTAGCAGGAGTACTGGTCTGTATACATTTCCATGTATTAGAAAGTATGATTCAGCTGTCTGTAAAAGGATAGACTAATTATAGTGACAGGAAGGATTAATGCTGTTCTTGTTCTAGCAGCTTGTTATTCACAGTATGAAAGCCCTCAAACTTCTTTTGCTTGGAGGGGGCAAATTTGGGGACTATCCTAGGATACAACAGCATAAAGTCACTTTGTCAGGACAAAACCGTAAGGATGATAATCGTAAGAATGGCATTTCAAAGTGAACCATGTGAACTCTGAATTTTCACAGTTCACTCTAATAGGCTGAATATGGGCACACTGTCATTGTGAGAGTGTCACTCACCCCCAGTGCTGCCTCTTGTTGTTCTACACAGGACTGGGGATTTTCTGCTCTGTCACTGGGTCGGAATTTGAACTGCAGAGAAGTGCTCACCTATTCAAAAATTATTAAAGAGTTTGTTTATTTTCACCATTCCTATGCCACTCATGTCTAGTTGTGTCTGTTCCCCTGCCTTTGCCAGGTTTGGGAAAGGAACATATTTTAAAGGATACAAACTAAGAAAAAGCATAGAGTTGGAGTTTTGGTGGGGTTTTTTTCAGTTTCTCTGGTAGTGTAGCTTTTTTACATTGCAGTCATGTTCATTGCTAACAAGTCACAGGTGAGCACCACATGAGCAGATGAAGATATGATTATAATGGGTGTGTTGACAGTTCTTTATCCCTAACATATGCATCTTAACATGCACATGTGCATCTGTCATATATTTAGAGTGGTTGCTTTTGGTTTCTTGTTGATAGGGATGCATGTGTGCAGTGTTTAAAAATACATTACCTTTTTTCTCTGTTTTTTTGCCAAATTATTTCAAGCAGTAGTCACTCTCTAGCCTTAACTCTGCATCTTTTTACTAACTTTATAAATGGTCTGCTTGAGTAAAGCATGGAAAACAGGAATAATGAGAAAAAAGCAGGTATTGAAAGGGCTCTGGCAAGGGTGATACAGCACACTGTTACAGAGGTAACTGATAGACATTGCCAGTGGGAGAGAAACAGATTGGAAAAGTTAAAACACCCTCTTTGCCCTTCCAGTCACAGTAATGGGACCAAATTCAAGATATTTTGTTGTTAGATGATTACAGTGTAGCATTACTGTTAGGTATCACACAAGCCATGGTGTCCCACTTCAGTGAGAATGCTTTGATAGCTCTAAAACTTCACTGGAAGCAAACGAGTTTTAGTACCTGGTCAATATAGGTATTTGACAGCCGTATTAAAGGAAACCTTCATAAAAGCACTGCTGTGAAGCTCTGAAGAGACAAAAATGTATGTTTCTGTGTTTGCTCTGCTATTCTTCCTATTTATGTTCTCTGTTCCTGAACTTTGATATGAAAAGAGGGTAAAAACTATGAAACTGCAAATCATCCAATTGTGTTTTATATTTGCTGTCTCCTCTTAAGTAACCCTGAGTACAAGGACACTCCAATGGATATTGCACAACTTCCTCATCTGCCAGAGAAAACCTCAGAATCCTCAGAGACCTCTGACTCTGAATCAGACTCAAAGGACAACTCAGGTAACACACATGGTGTGCCTGCACACCCACAAAAGGTTCATATCATGAGAGTCACATGGTTGGCTTTCCAGCTGCTTTTATTTCTCAAGGTTTGTTCCATTATAACAACAACAAAACCAAAAATTCCTTTAAAATTAAATTGGAAAACCCCAGCAACATTTTTTTCATGATCTCAGCAATTCCACAGTATCTCCATTACCTCATCATTTCTCTCCAATCTGTGCATGCATCCTTGCCTGCATTCCAGTGAGCTAAATACTTGACTTCCCAGCTAAGCTTCAACAAGTTTTTTGCCTTGTGCAGAAGACCTGAGATTGTAACAGTTGAATATAATTGTAGTTTTTATTATTTCCAGAGTAGGCATATGTCCTGAAGATTAATCTCTACTGTCAATCATTATGAAAGTAAAAATACATTTTTTAGAAGTCTCGCTAGGGGGCAGTGAAGATTGCAAAATTTGAGGGTTTTCTTGGGTAAAAAAAAAATCTGTGGGTTTTTAGAAGGGGTGGGTTCAAGAACTTGTTTCTAAGCTCTTTAGGCTTGGGACTTCATATTTCTTAAAAAAGCTAAATTTACTTGTCAGACTCAATTGTGTAAACTAGTCCTACAGATGGTCCAGTGTACAGATGGGTCATATATTCCCCCTAATTTTTAAAAGTGTTTACCTACACAGGTACAGATCAACTGGCTTTGGAAGGAGAATGGTTTCCTGTGGCCCAAGAACTAAGGGTGTTACTCTGCTCTAGTACATAATATAAAGATATGTCTGATTTTAATCTTCTGTCTGCAATAACAACCATAGAAAAATCTGGAGAAAATGGATCACAGTGACATAAATCAAGCAAAAGCAAGAAGAGGACCAGACCTTAATGTTAAAAGATATAACTGTTCTCTTTCATCTTTTGCCTTTATTTGTTCTCCTTTAACAGCTTGGTTTGATGATTAAGTCAACATTAGGCACACATTCAGGGCCACCATCACTGGGAATCTCTTCATCCAGTTCCAGTGTTTGCTTTATGCTGTCTTGTTCCAAAATAGCTGAATAACACAGAGAACAGTTTGTATTTCCCATGTGCACTGCAAATTTCTCCAGGTGAGAAGTGCATCTGCATACATGGCTCCCAACGCTGATGCAGAGCTCTGATAAAATCCCAGGCAATTTTTGTGCAGCTTTAGTCTTCCTTCCCTCATTCTTCACAAGGCAGAAACCATGGCCTTAAAAGAAAACATCTTCAAAAAAAAAAAAAGAGAAAAGAAAGAAAACTGTACAAGAAATTCAGCTCTAGGTGGAACAAAAAGCTGGATGACATTTAGGGGGGGGTTTGGCTGCTACTTTTCTTCTGTGGGTTTTTATTCCAAAAGGGAAGGTCACTCTGCTGCTGGTGACTGAAGCAAACGTCCTGCTCAGTGTCTTGTGAAGTGCATTTACCTGAATCTTTGGACAGTCTCCCTGTCACACCCACCTTCTCCAGCACTTCTGGGAAACTGATGTTGACATGGTTCCAGGAGTAGCGAGTCTTTAGAGGAAAACTGGCCCTTCCTCTCCCCCCCTAAAACAAGTAAATTGAAAAGGCTATTACTTGGCTCTGATGAGTGAGAAAACATCTTTTATTTCCCAACAAAAGATTTCTGGATGGTCTGTAAAAGAAGTGGTCTCCTGAAGCCTTCCATGACCCTTTCAAACATAGTATGATAATGGAGTGTATTCATTCTCAAAGCTACTTTGGCTCTCTGAGTCCAGTGTGCTAGAGTGTTTATCTCATCTGTATTAGAATTAGGTAAAAATCTAAAACACAACTAAATGAATTCAGGCAAGAAGAGTGACAGCTTGACAGTGCTATAGCTGGGCTATTTTCCATGGCCCTTAGATGATTTGGATCAATCAAGAATTTAATTCACTGCCTACATTTTTTTCTGGGTTTTTTTTTTTTATTTGTTGCCCTTCAGTGGAATATGAGAAGACAGTCTTGCAACACAACAAAATTGTTTCAACTGGTTTATTCATTCAGATTTATACATGAATGACCTGCTTCTCCTCTCGCACAGGAGGAACTCAACAATAATTCCACTGAAGTCAGAAACACTGTCACTTCGAAAGTGGCAGCGGTGAAAGGAAAATGAGAGGACTAGAATCTTCATTAGTAAATAGTGCTACACCTGGATCCCTGCCACTGTAAGACAACACAGATGTGAAAGAACAATCACCAGAACATAATGGTCATAAAGGGATTGTTCACTGTCTTCTCTTCGGATGACACAGCTACAATGCCATTGTGCTCACAGTTGTCAAAATTATTCTTGTTCAGGAAGCAGAATGGAAAATCAAGGTGCAGGTCATGTAGCATAGGCTTTTAGTTCATTAACAGTCCTGAGACAGAGATTCATGGTAATCAAAACTCTCCCAAGACAATGTTACAAGAAAATTGTGGCTCTGCCGAAGAGACTGCCTTTTTGCAAAAAAAGTTTACAGCAGTCAAATCTCATTGGTAGGTGCAAATTTGGACTTGATTAATAATACTATGATCCAGTTGCTAATGGTTTGTTTCACTTTTCTTTTGTTCCAGAGGACAATGAGAACTCGAAGTCAGATGAGAAAGGAAACCAGTCAGAAAACAGTGAAGACCCTGAATCCGACCGGAAAAAGTCAGGAAATCAGTCAGATAACGAAATGAACTGTAATGATGATGGGAACAGCTCCAGCAACCAGGACAGCAGGGACAGTGATGACAGCTTTGAAAACTCTGACTTCGAGAATCAAAAGGCCCCTGAGGACAGTTTTGGCACTCTTGGCTCTATGCAGATCAAGGTGGAGCGCTACGTTGAGAGTGAGTCAGATTTGCGGTTGCAGAACTGTGAATCACTGACCTCAGACAGTGCCAAGGATTCAGATAGTGCAGGCGAAGCAAATGCCCAGTCTTCCAGCAAACATCAAAAGAGGAAGAAGAGGAGAAAAAAGCAAAAGGGAGGCAGCATGACCCGGAGAAGGCTGTCAAGCACCTCAAGTCCAAACGGACTTGACACAGCTTTGGTGGACCAGCCCCAGCTGCTCTCGTCACCAAACAGTGCCTCAGTGCTCAAAATTAAAACAGAAATCTCAGAACCTATCAATTTTGATAATGATAGCAGTATTTGGAATTACCCACCCAACAGGGAAATCTCAAGGAATGAATCGCCCTACAGTATGACCAAGCCCCCCAGCTCTGAGCACTTCCCTTCGCCCCAAGCCAGCAGTAGTTTACACGTCTCCATTCCAGACTCTGTTCTCACCCCACCAGGGACTGAAAATACTGCCAGCCGTAAAACTCAGTTCAGCACCTCATCCAGCTCGGCCTTGGCTCCTGTGTCCTCTGACCCTTTGTCACCCCCACTTTCAGCATCTCCACGGGACAAACATCCCGGAGGGCCCACAACTTCCAACTCTTTGTTGTACACTGGGGACCTGGAAGCCCTTCAGAGGTTACAAGCGGGCAACGTGGTGCTTCCTTTGGTTCACAGGGTAACGGGAACCCTTGCTGCAACCAGCACTGCTGCTCAGAGGGTCTACACCACTGGCACTATTCGGTATGCTCCAGCTGAAGTTACTTTAGCCATGCAGAGCAACCTCCTCCCCAACACCCACGCTGTTAACTTCGTGGATGTTAACAGCCCCAGCTTTGGGCTGGATCCTAAAACACCGATGGAAATGCTCTACCACCACGTTCACCGACTGAATATGTCGGGACCCTTTGGAAGTGCTGTGAGCGGGGCCAGTCTGACCCAAATGCCTGCAGGGAACGTGTTCACAACTGCCGAAGGACTTTTTTCCACTCTTCCATTTCCTGTGTACAGCAACGGCATTCACACTACACAGACTCTGGAACGGAAAGAGGATTGAAATATGACCACATACTGTGTTCAGTGTTATACTCTGAGGCATAGACTGTGTTTTAATTTAGACCTTTAATTCTAGCACTTTGAATTTGAGCAGGTCAGCTTATTCTCTCAATATGATGGTCCCCATTTCATTCTCTTTCTCTTTAACTTGGCTTATTCTTTCATGTAAAGATATTTTTTTATTTTTGCCTTCAGAGAGTCGAAGTACCGGTTGCCTGCCATTTTGTCTTCTTCTAAGATGTGTGTTTTTTCCTTTGCATCTTTATTAAGATGCCTTTAATATGTGTATGCCTCTGCCATAGAATACTCAGTGTTGTGGTAAAGAGATTTTAAAGTGACAACCATTGGTTTTACTTCAAAATGATCTTGATATGATCAAGATTAAAAGAGACAAGCATAAACAGTGTGCCCTGTTTGACTAAGTCAAATGAAAAGGGGTTTTTGTTCCTAATTCCTTTAAAAATAGGGGATAGTATTTTAGAATTTTATGCAGAGTTTAATTCTCTTTTTATGGTTAAAATTTTCTTACTTGCACATAAATAATTTGGGTTCTTAAAACGTTAATTTCTGGCCTGTGACTAGAATGTTAAAAAGTTGGACTAA